>NW_024060845.1:0-10000 GCF_016432855.1 Salvelinus namaycush
CCATAGCTAGCAACGTATGGCAACCATAAAGCTATGGAGCAGATAGAACATGTGACCCCATAGCTAGCAACATATGGCAACCATAAAGCTATGGAGCAGATAAAACAAGTGTGACCCCATAGCTAGCAACATATGGCAACTATAAAGCTATGGAGCAGATAGAACATGCCATGTGTTGGTGATGTCTCATTCTCATTTACAGCAGTCACACGTTATATCGTCAAAATGTCCGTTGCTGACGCTGTTCACTTTTGGCTTGTACCCAGCGGCGGTTGTTGTTGCTATGTACGTTGCTAGCGAGTCGGTAGACTAGTCCCTCTCACAGGGAACTGGAGAGAGGTGAAGATGTGTTATTGGCTCGTTTCGGTCTTGGCTGACGGCAAAATACCTTCACTACATCCCAAACGGCACACCGTTCCTTGAGCAGTGCACTATTTTAGACCAGGGCCCATAGGGTCCTGTAGTGCACTATGTAGGGAATAGGGAGCTATTTCAGACGCAGCCATCCAGACCCTGTTATACTGAGTACTTTAAAAATACATATCTTCTTCCACCCCGCCTCCTCCTCTTCCCTCCTTCAGAGTTGTTTGAAGTAATAGCTGACCTGGCTGTAGTGGCTCAGTCAAAGCTGTTTAATAGAACGACTGAGGAGGGAGGGGGGACGGGGAGGGGGGGGGGGGGGACCATGGTACTTCAGCTCTGAATCAGGGTTGGCAACCATTTGCTTACATTTTTTTAAATAATTAGCTCTAGTAATAAGTGATCATTGATAAGCCATTTGTGAATAACCTTCCTGCTGACGTTAGTGTTACGATAAGATCATTCAATAACACATGTCTCCAGACGTAATGATATGTGCTCTAGGACTCTAGACAAGTGAACAACTCTTCCTGTATCAGGGTCATTTGGTCATATAGCTGCCACAGTTTTAAAACAGACCGTGTTCAATTCTACTCACAGCTCACCTCAGACGAGACTAACAACACACACACACATACACACACACACACAATCTGACTCGACACACACACATACACACACTTAAGTCTACTCGGCAGGCGTCACTAATTCTTAATCACCAATCTAATGCAGTCGCTGTGGATATTTAATTCAGTAATTTGTCACGCCTGTTGTTCACGACAACACAAACGTCAAGATAATGATTGTTATAAAAAGCCCTGGCACGCATCCCAAACCCCTCCCTTATTCCCTATATAGGGCACTACTTTTGACCAGTGCCAGATGGGTCACCTTATGGCCTCCGGTCAAAAGTAGTGCACAATGTAGGGAATAGTGAGCTGTTTGGGACCAGATACCTCATAGCTCATCTCTCAGGTCTTCTCTTCTCTTTCTCTTCCATCTCCTATTAATATTTCATCTGTCTCTCCATCTC
The DNA here is from genome assembly GCF_016432855.1 of Salvelinus namaycush. Taxonomy (NCBI): domain Eukaryota; kingdom Metazoa; phylum Chordata; class Actinopteri; order Salmoniformes; family Salmonidae; genus Salvelinus; species Salvelinus namaycush. The sequence goes on from NW_024060845.1 coordinate 1,394, forward strand.
TCTTTTATCCTTCATTCTGTCTCTCCATCTCTCTTTCTTATCCTTCATTCTGTCCATCTCCCTCTCTCTTTTATCCTTCAGTCTGTCCATCTCCCTTTCTCTTTTATCCTTCATTCTGTCCGTCTCCCTCTCTCTTTTATCCTTCATTCTGTCCATCTCCCTCTCTCTTTTATCCTTCATTCTGTCTATCTCCCTCTCTCTTTTATCCTTCATTCTGTCCATCTCCCTCTCTCTTTTATCCTTCATTCTGTCCATCTCCCTCTCTCTTTTATCCTTCATTCTGTCCATCTCCCCCTCTCTTTTATCCTTCATTCTGTCCATCTCCCTCTCTCTTTTATCCTTCATTCTGCCCATCTCCCTCTCTCTTTTATCCTTCATTCTGTCCATCTCCCTCTCTCTTTTATCCTTCATTCTGTCAATCTCAACGGCTCATCTTGTTTTCCTCATGATCTACCCTGTCAGCTCTGATTAGGGTGACAACGTCCCAACTAATGAGAAAAACGTTCACCTAATTCAAATCATGACTTTAAAATAGGTTTGCTTGGAGTGAGGTTGGGGGTTATCAGTTGATGCATGGTGGAATTCCAACTCAAAGTCAAAATAAGTACTTATAAAACAAGATATTAGCTACAAGTAAAGTCAATGGAAGCTATTCCAACTAATAGTGCCACTTGAATTTTAAAAGAGTCAACATAATTGTTTTAAAATGGGTAGGTTAAGTTAGGGGTTGTACAATCAGGTGAATACAATGCTTTACCACATTAAGTGATGGTACTGTAGTGTATTCTGATCCAAAATGGCGACCGTTGCTTATATATCCATAGGTGTGTGGAAGGTGTTGTGTCCCCAGGATGGCAGCTTGACTGCAGCGTTATAGGTGGAGGTGCTACAGGCCTAACCTTGGTTTGATAATTGCTATGCAAAGGTTCCTCCGGAAATGAATTAGTGATCAGTGGAGTGTTACAGAGAGCTAGCGTGTTCAAGAGACAGAATGAAAGATGAGACCTTCTTACGGACACACAGACACACACACATGCACGAGCATGCACAAACACACATAGCAGCACACATGCATGAGCATGCACAAACACACACAGCAGCACACATGCACCCACATACACCCACATAGACCCACATACACCCACATAGACCCACGCTCTGAAAATACTTGATATAAACACATCCCACCTGAGAGCAAGGTAGAAGCACTAATATCACATACAACCAACCAGGTATCAGAGACCACTTACATCCCTACAGTCTGGAAGCTGGACAACATCCCTAGAGTAGTCTGGAAGCTGGACAACATCCCTACAGTAGTCTGGAAGCTGGACAACATCCCTACAGTAGTCTGGAAGCTGGACAACATCCCTACAGTAGTCTGGAAGCTGGACAACATCCCTACAGTAGTCTGGAAGCTAGACAACATCCCTACAGTAGTCTGGAAGCTGGACAACATCCCTACAGTAGTCTGGAAGCTGGACAACATCCCTACAGTAGTCTGGAAGCCGGACAACATCCCTACAATAGTCTGGAAGCTGGAAAACATCCATACAGTAGTTTGGAAGCTGGACAACATCCCTACAGTAGTCTGGAAGCCGGACAACATCCCTACAGTAGTATGGAAGCTGGACAGCATCCCTACAGTAGTTTGGAAGCTGGACAACATCCCTACAGTAGTCTGGAAGCTAGACAACATCCCTACAGTAGTCTGGAAGCTGGACAACATCCCTACAGTAGTCTGGAAGCTGGACAACATCCCTACAGTAGTCTGGAAGCTGGACAACATTCCTACAGTAGTCTTGAAACTGGACAACATCCCTCCAGTAGTCTGGAAGCTGGACAACATCCCTACAGTAGTCTGGAAGCTGGAAAACATCCATACAGTAGTCTGGAAGCTGGACAACATCCCTACCGTAGTCTGGAAGCTGGACAACATCCCTACAGTAGTCTGGAAGCTGGACAACATCCCTACAGTAGTCTGGAAGCTGGACAACATCCCTACAGTAGTCTGGAAGCTGGACAACATCCCTACAGTAGTCTGGAAGCTGGACAACATCCCTACAGTAGTCTGGAAGCTAGACAACATCCCTACAGTAGTCTGGAAGCTGGACAACATCTCTACAGTAGTCTGGAAGCTGGACAACATCCCTACAGTAGTCTGGAAGCTGGACAACATTTTCCTACTACTTCTTCTTCTTTATTATGTTTTAACATTTTACCTTTAATCTCTGTCTGTCTGTCTGTCTGTCTGTCTGTCTGTCTGTCTGTCTGTCTGTCTGTCTGTCTGTCTGTCTGTCTGTCTGTCTGTCTGTCTGTCTGTCTGTCTGTCTGTCTGTCTGTCTCTCTCTCTCTCTCTCTCTCTCTCTCTCTCTCTCTCTCTCTTCTCTTCTCTCTCCTCTCTTCTCTCTCCTCTCTCCTCTCTCGCACTCTCTCTCTTTCAATTCAAGGGCTTTATTGGCATGGGAAACATGTTTACATTTCCAAAGCAAATGAAGTAGATACTAAACACTACAAATGTACGGTAAACATCACACTTGTAAAAGTTCCAAAAGAATAAAGACATTTCAAATATCATAATATGTATATATACAGTGTTGCAATGATGTGCAAATATTTAAATAAAGATTACATCTCTCTCTCTTTCACTCTCTCTAAATATAACATCCTTTAAACCTCCCTGTGGTATTCTCATTCACTACAAACATTACCACCTTTTCTGCCTCACACACACACACACACACACACACACACACACACACACACACACACACACACACACACACACACACACACACACACACACACACACACACACACACAGAGAGAGAGACACACAAACACCTGCTACTACAAGAGCTTGTGAAAAACAAGTGCCTCTCCTTTCAAAAAAGAAGGGTGTCGAGGCCCTCCTATTGAGAACTAAGCTGTTACCATCTAAAATAGAACTGAGGAACAAACGATCAGCCACACACACACGTACTGAGGCCCGTCCAAGCCATCTGATCACCTACGCACGTACTGAGGCCCGTCCAAGCCATCTGATAACCTACGCACGTACTGAGGCCCGTCCAAGCCATCTGATAACCTACGCACGTACTGAGGCCCGTCCAAGCCATCTGATAACCTACACACGTACTGAGGCCCGTCCAAGCCATCTGATAACCTACGCACGTACTGAGGCCCGTCCAAGCCATCTGATAACCAACGCACGTACTGAGGCCCGTCCAAGCCATCTGATAACCTACGCACGTACTGAGGCCCGTCCAAGCCATCTGATAACCTACGCACGTACTGAGGCCCGTCCAAGCCATCTGATAACCTACGCACGTACTGAGGCCCGTCCAAGCCATCTGATAACCTACGCACGTACTGAGGCCCGTCCAAGCCATCTGATAACCTACGCACGTACTGAGGCCCGTCCAAGCCATCTGATAACCTACGCACGTACTGAGGCCCGTCCAAGCCATCTGATAACCTACGCACGTACTGAGGCCCGTCCAAGCCATCTGATAACCTACACACGTACTGAGGCCCGTCCAAGCCATCTGATAACCTACACACGTCCTGAGGCCCGTCCAAGCCATCTGATAACCTACACACGTCCTGAGGCCCGTCCAAGCCATCTGATAACCTACACACGTCCTGAGGCCCGTCCAAGCCATCTGATAACCTACACACGTCCTGAGGCCCGTCCAAGCCATCTGATAACCTACACACGTCCTGAGGCCCGTCCAAGCCATCTGATAACCTACACACGTCCTGAGGCCCGTCCAAGCCATCTGATAACCTACACACGTCCTGAGGCCCGTCCAAGCCATCTGATAACCTACACACGTCCTGAGGCCCGTCCAAGCCATCTGATAACCTACACACGTCCTGAGGCCCGTCCAAGCCATCTGATAACCTACACACGTACTGAGGCCCGTCCAAGCCATCTGATAACCTACACACGTCCTGAGGCCCGTCCAAGCCATCTGATAACCTACACACGTCCTGAGGCCCGTCCAAGCCATCTGATAACCTACACACGTCCTGAGGCCCGTCCAAGCCATCTGATAACCTACACACGTCCTGAGGCCCGTCCAAGCCATCTGATAACCTACACACGTACTGAGGCCCGTCCAAGCCATCTGATAACCTACACACGTCCTGAGGCCCGTCCAAGCCATCTGATAACCTACCATCTGATAACCTACACGTCCTGAGGCCCGTCCAAGCCATCTGATAACCTACACACGTCCTGAGGCCCGTCCAAGCCATCTGATAACCTACACACGTACTGAGGCCCGTCCAAGCCATCTGATAACCTACACACGTCCTGAGGCCCGTCCAAGCCATCTGATAACCTACACACGTCCTGAGGCCCGTCCAAGCCATCTGATAACCTACACACGTCCTGAGGCCCGTCCAAGCCATCTGATAACCTACACACGTCCTGAGGCCCGTCCAAGCCATCTGATAACCTACACACGTCCTGAGGCCCGTCCAAGCCATCTGATAACCTACACACGTCCTGAGGCCCGTCCAAGCCATCTGATAACCTACACACGTACTGAGGCCCGTCCAAGCCATCTGATAACCTACACACGTACTGAGGCCCGTCCAAGCCATCTGATAACCTACGCACGGCACGACCCATATTCCATTCTGTATTCCAACGCCACATTGACATGATATTTGGCAGCCAGATTGTCTAGACGTTTGTGTTACGGTAACGTTAAAGTAAAGGTCAAGTAAAGGTCAAATCAATTCCAAATTGGATTGTGATACTGTCCTGGCGTTGTCTGGCTCCACTTTAATCAATAAACAGGTGGAAATCAAATAGATGTCCAGAACAGAAATACAACAGAATATCGGCCAATATAAACCATGGATAACTGGACACAATCCACTGCCTGTAACTTGGTCCTGTGTGTGTGTGTGTGTGTGTGTGTGTGTGTGTGTGTGTGTGTGTGTGTGGGTGTGTGTGTGTGTGTGTGTGTGTGTGTGTGTGTGTGTGTGTGTGTGTGTGTGTGTGTGTGTGTGTGTGTGTGTGTGTGTGTGTGTGTGTGTGTGTGTGTGTGTGTGTAGAAATGAGGTGCTGCAGTTATCCAATCGTTTTGGGGTTGGGCCATTGCCATCATGAAGACCATACCAAGCCAATCCTGTCATCATATCAACTTACTAGAAACAAAGGCCTTTGCTCTCGCCACGTTGCCACCCAAACAACACAACAAACAGACAGCAAACAACACAACAAACAACACAACAAACAGACAGCAACTTGACATCTGATTAGGATGATGCAGAATAATGATTTATTTCATTCACCTGCTGCCTCGTTGATTTGCAAAAAACACACCAACATTAACTACAACTCTCCCCTTTCAATGTGCTGTTCTTTCAGCACCACGTGGGACAGGGAGAGAGAAAGGGGGAGAAAACACACAGAGAGAGAGAGAGAGAAAGAGAGAGAGAGAGAGAGAGAGAGAGAGAGAGAGAGAGAGAGAGAGAGAGAATGAGAGAGGACAGAGAAGGAGGGTAAATAATCCACAGTATCTTCCTCTCATCCGCCCGGTAACATCCGGTGTGAAACATAATCAACACCTTGTCTCTGATTTATATTCAGGCTTTCCCACCAGCGGCCGGCAGACTCCGCTGCTGCGCTCAAATTAAGGAAATTAAAAATCACCGTTCTGCATCACCACCGAAGCACTGAGACTCGGGCATTATCCTCCCCCATTACGGAGATCTTTAGCCGGGGTAATTATGGCAGGACTCACCGGCATGACCCCGGTTGGTGGCGTCGTGATCACTGTCTCCCTGCTCGCTGTCCCCGTGACCGCTGTCTTTAGAACTCACGATGTCCGCTTCTTGGAACGCAGAACTGGAGGGCGGGAGGGAAAGAGGGAGGGAGGGAGATACATGAGGGGGACAGAGGGGAGAGATGGAGAGAGAGACAGAGGGGAGAGATGGAGAGGGAGAGAGAGAGAGAGGGAGACAGAGGGGAGAGATGGAGAGGGAGACAGAGGGGAGAGATGGAGAGGGAGACAGAGGGGAGAGATGGAGAGAGAGAGAGAGAGACAGAGGGGAGAGATGGAGAGAGAGACAGAGGGGAGAGATGGAGAGAGAGAGAGAGAGAGACAGAGGGGAGAGATGGAGAGGGAGAGAGACAGAGGGGAGAGATAGAGAGAGAGAGACAGAGGGGAGAGATGGAGAGAGAGACATAGAGAGACAGAGAGAGAGAGAGAGAAAGACAGAGAGAGAGAGAGAGAGAGAGAGAGAGAGAGAGAGAGAGAGAGAGAGAGAGAGAGAGAGAGAGAGAGAGAGAGAGAGAGAGAGAGAGAGAGAGAGAGAGAGAGAGAGAGAGAGAGAGAGAGAGAGAGAGAGAGAGAGAGAGAGAGAGAGAGAGACAGAGAGAGAGAGAGAGAGAGAGAGAGGGAGAGAGAGAGAGAGAGAGAGAGAGGAGATTCATTAGAAATTGAAACCATATTAATGACTTCACGGTGGCCTTCAAGTGTCTAAATTGGATGTTTCACTTGACGTGTAATGAATTCCGGCTGGTTGTGTAATGCGGCCGCCCGCCTCGTCCGTTACGGGGCTCAGACCAAATTGGATCTGAGTGTTATATGTTGGGAATGATGACGATGACGAGCCTGACCGGCATATTGCATGTCTACGGTATGTGTTACAAATGGCACACTAAAGTAGTCAAAAGTAGTGCACTACATAGGGATTAGGGTGCCATTTTAGCCGTGCTCTGACTGGTATTTTGAGTGCATATGGGGGTGCAGTGGTCATGATGCTGACTTCTGAGTGGAATACTAAGTGATAGCCCTGTGCATATGGAAGTGCAGTGGTCATGATGCTGACTTCTGAGTGGAATACTAAGTGATAGCCCTGTGGATATGGACGTGTCTAATGTCATTGTCAGGATGGCCATGATGTTGGCAGTGACTGTCTGACTGGCAGAGTAAATCTATGGATATATTTGGATGTGATAACATGAATGGAATGAGGAAAAGTCTCCATGGTTGATAACCGTCTAGCGGTTGAATGTTGACCGTCAGAGATACACAGGTTGTGTAGAGTAGCCATATAGAATGTTATACAGGTTGTGTAGAGTAGCCATATAGAATGTTATACAGGTTGTGTAGAGTAGCCATATAGAATGTTATACAGGTTGTGTAGAGTAGCCATATAGAATGTTATACAGGTTGTGTAGAGTAGCCATATAGAATGTTATACAGGTTGTGTAGAGTAGCCATATAGAATGTTATACAGGTTGTGTAGAGTAGCCATATAGAATGTTATACAGGTTGTGTAGAGTAGCCATATAGAATGTTATACAGGTTGTGTAGAGTAGCCATATAGAATGTTATACAGGTTGTGTAGAGTAGCCATATAGAATGTTATACAGGTTGTGTAGAGTAGCCATATAGAATGTTATACAGGTTGTGTAGAGTAGCCATATAGAATGTTATACAGGTTGTGTAGAGTAGCCATATAGAATGTTATACAGGTTGTGTAGAGTAGCCATATAGAATGTTATACAGGTTGTGTAGAGTAGCCATATAGAATGTTATACAGGTTGTGTAGAGTAGCCATATAGAATGTTATACAGGTTGTGTAGAGTAGCCATATAGAATGTTATACAGGTTGTGTAGAGTAGCCATATAGAATGTTATACAGGTTGTGTAGAGTAGCCATATAGAATGTTATACAGGTTGTGTAGAGTAGCCATATAGAATGTTATACAGGTTGTGTAGAGTAGCCATATAGAATGTTATACAGGTTGTGTAGAGTAGCCATATAGAATGTTATACAGGTTGTGTAGAGTAGCCATATAGAATGTTATACAGGTTGTGTAGAGTAGCCATATAGAATGTTATACAGGTTGTGTAGAGTAGCCATATAGAATGTTATACAGGTTGTGTAGAGTAGCCATATAGAATGTTATACAGGTTGTGTAGAGTAGCCATATAGAATGTTATACAGGTTGTGTAGAGTAGCCATATAGAATGTTATACAGGTTGTGTAGAGTAGCCATATAGAATGTTATACAGGTTGTGTAGAGTAGCCATATAGAATGTTATACAGGTTGTGTAGAGTAGCCATATAGAATGTTATACAGGTTGTGTAGAGTAGCCATATAGAATGTTATACAGGTTGTGTAGAGTAGCCATATAGAATGTTATACAGGTTGTGTAGAGTAGCCATATAGAATGTTATACAGGTTGTGTAGAGTAGCCATATAGAATGTTATACAGGTTGTGTAGAGTAGCCATATAGAATGTTATACAGGTTGTGTAGAGTAGTCATATAGAATGTTATACAGGTTGTGTAGAGTAGCCATATAGAATGTTATACAGGTTGTGTAGAGTAGCCATATAGAATGTTATACAGGTTGTGTAGAGTAGTCATATAGAATGTTATACAGGTTGTGTAGAGTAGCCATATAGAATGTTATACAGGTTGTGTAGAGTAGCCATATAGAATGTTATACAGGTTGTGTAGAGTAGCCATATAGAATGTTATACAGGTTGTGTAGAGTAGCCATATAGAATGTTATACAGGTTGTGTAGAGTAGCCATATAGAATGTTATACAGGTTGTGTAGAGTAGC
>NW_024060845.1:15000-20136 GCF_016432855.1 Salvelinus namaycush
TCTTTGTCCTAACAGGATAACGCACAGCGTGGATTTCAATTACACACACACACACACACACACACACACACACACACACACACACACACACACACACACACACACACACACACACACACACACACACACACCAATGCTAATGGAAACCAAGCCTTACCTCATTGGAGAGGATGCTCCCGTTGGATAAGATGTCCGGTTGCTGGTCGCTGTACCCGGCCACTATGGCACCGCAGGGGGTGGTGTGGTCCGTGTCGGTGCTGCGCAAGGGGCTGCATGGTTTGAGGAACATCAGGTCCGTTTTAGCACTCTCCGGTGTCAGACACACCTGGTAGCAGTAGGAGTTCTGGTTCTGATGATGGGAACCGAACCCACCGCCCATCCCGACCCCGCTGACACCAGACTCCTCCACAGGCACCTGGCCCACAGCGCCCACACCGGTGGTGACGTTGGTACTCTGGACCAGCATGATGTCCGACTTGCTGAGCTTCTTCTGTTTCCTGCTGTGCGCCTGGCGCGAGCAACACGGGCTGCAGCACAGGCAACACTCCCCCGCCATGAGGCACGTGTACAGGTCCAGCTTCTTGTCTTTCTGGCAGCGCACAGCCAGCACGATCATAGCCAGGAGGAAGATGAAGGAGACGGCGCCCAAGGCGATGATGAGGATGAGGGTGAGATCCAGAGAGGTCTCTTTGGACTTGGATGAAGATCCTCCTCGGTCTCCACTCCGTCCATCTATCACACTATCCACCAGGATGACACTCACGCTAGCCGAGGAGGAGAGCGGTGGCTGTCCGTGGTCCCTCACCTCAATCAGCAGGTCGTAGGAGCCCTGGGGGTCGCGCTTGGTGAAGACGCGGCGTGCTGTACGCAGCTCCCCCGTCCGCCAGTCCATGCGGAACATGCCCATCTCATTGCCACGCAGAATGCTGTAGGAGAGCCGTGCGTTCTCGCCATCATCTGCGTCCATGGCGACAACACGCGTGACCAGGTAGCCCGGCTCAGCGGAGCGCGGCAGGTGTTCTTTGGCGGTGCCGTTCTTACCGATCGGGGCTATCACCGACGGCGCGTTGTCATTCTGGTCTACAATAATGACATTAACGGTGCTGTTGGAGGAGAGCTCTGGGCCCCCGGAGTCTTTGGCCTGTACCATAAAGCTAAACTCTTTCAACTGTTCATAGTCGAATGAACGCAGCGCATAAAGATAACCAGTGTCCTGGTTGATTGACACATAGGTGTCGACGGACATGCCCTGGATGTCACACTCCAATATGGAGTAGGTAATGAGGGCGTTCGGACCGACGTCAGGGTCCGCGGCGCTCACTGCGTGAATAAAAGCACCTGGCACATTATTCTCCGTCACATACACATCGTAAACTGGCTGCGTAAAGCGGGGTGCATTATCGTTCTCGTCGGAAACATGCACCTTGATGGATTTGCTCGTGGCGAGGGAGGGGAGCCCCTGGTCTTTGGCTACAACGGTGATTGTGTATGAGTCTGCGTGTTCTCTGTCTAATAGTCCATCCGTTACTATGGTGTAGTAGTTTTTAAATGAAGATTTGAGTTTGAAAGGAACGTCACCCAAAATCTCGCAGCTCACCAGCCCGTTGTCGCCCGAGTCCCGGTCGGTGACGCTGAAGAGGGCTATGACGGTGCCCGGGGCGTCCTGTTCGCTCACAGACTCGGTCACCGTGCTGAAACTGATCTCCGGTGTGTTGTCGTTAACGTCGACCAGTTTGACCATGACTTTGCAGTGCGCGGGCACTGCGTTTGCTCCCAGGTCTTTAGCCTGGACATATATCTGGTGAGTACTACTCTCCTCATAGTCCACTTCCCCAGCCACCTCTATTCTCCCCGTCCTGGCATCGATTTTAAAAAGCTCCTTTACCCGCGCCGGGTTGTGGTTACTGAATGAATACACTATCTCTCCGTTCTGCCCTTCATCTATATCAGTGGCGTTTAGCTGAATAACCAGAGTGCCCACCGGTGAATTCTCCCGTAGGCTCACCGTGTACACCGACTGGTCGAAGATGGGTGCGTTATCGTTGGAATCCAAGACTTTAACGACCAGGAGCGCGGTGCCAGTCCGTTGTGGCACGCCTCCGTCCACTGCCGTGAGCACGTACCGATGCACCGCCTGCTGCTCCCGGTCTAGCGGCTTTTCCAGCACGAGCTCCGCAAACTTGTTCCCGTCGCTCTGTGTCTGAACATCCAGGTAAAAGTAGTTATTGTTCGTTATGGCGTAGGTGCTGAGCGCGTTAGTCCCGACGTCTGGGTCGAAAGCATTCTCCACCGGGAACCGGGTACCTGGGGTGGCACTTTCCGTTATCTCTACAGTGATGTCTGTCTCGGGGAAAGTGGGGGGATTGTCGTTGATATCCATCACCTCGATCTCCACGCGGAAAAGCTCGAGCGGGTTCTCCAGAAACACCTCGAGGTGCAGGTTGCACGGTACTGTCTGCCTGCATATCTCCTCCCGGTCTATTTTCTCCTTAACATAAAGATTCCCGTTCTCCAGGTTCACATCCAAGTAAGGGTTCCGCGAGCTGGCAACAGTCTGGAAGCGGCGGGCGGAAAGTTTGGTGATGTCCAACCCCAAATCCTCCGCGATATTCCCAATGACGGTCCCGTGTTCCTGCTCCTCGGGTACAGAGAAGCGCAGCTGGCACACCGCTCCATCCAGCAAGACCGAGAGAAGGAGCGGTAATAACAAAATCATTTCCACTCCTCTCACTCTTCCTCTCTCAAGTGCACTTGGATATATGTCGGGGGTATTACTCCGATTTCTTACTCGAACTAAGCATTTCCCATCCCAGCTTCGGTTCGCGGGAATAAGGCAGAATCAAAAGCTGCAATAATGAAAATAAAACTACGGCTGCTACCCAAACCCCAATCAGCTATTCCTTCTTTCCCTCTGCGCGTCGTCGTGTCAACCGAAAAGCATTCCTGTGTTTCAGTCGTGAGAATCACGGCCATTTGATCCAAGCTTCTTTCAGCAAAAAAAAAGGTGTATATTCAGTCCAGGTTTGTGAATTTTGGCCGAAGCGCCAACATCGCAGCAGGCAGAGGGAGGCAAGACGTGTAGACCATAATACAATCCTCAGCCACAGATGGAATCCTCACACGTATCAAGTCCCAACTAAGTGCAATACAAAATATAAAAACATTACTTCACGAATGCATAACTCCAGAAAGCACCATTCGAATAAAATCCTAAACTTGAACACGGTTAGCCAACATGTAAATAAACGACAAATTGTACTTTCTCTCTCGTTTTTTCTCTCTCGCTCTATAATCAGTGCGGCTGAGCAGCAAGGAAAACGGATGATCCTCTCTGCTCCACTCCTGTAAAGCGAGTGAGGGGAGCGGGGTTGGTTTTGCGCACAGCATCTTTTCTCACCAGCCAATAGTGTCCGCAGACACCCGACGAGGTTACTCCTGATTGGGGCACGGGAATGCCAGCCAGCGCGCACCGTCCCACGGACCTGCCCGGACCTTTCTCTTTACTAACAACACGAGCCATCAAGCGGCGGTGGCGCTCGAGCCCCAGCCCCAGCCCCGTGCAAACACGAGCATGAAGCCCCAGTCAACCGAAACACCGGAGAGAAATAAAATATTTCACATATCCCGTGAATGAAATAGTCAACAAGTGGGCGACGGGTGGAATGTGAATTTGCAAATCCCTCGACGGGTAACGTCTTGGCACAAACCATCGTTTCAGAAGCATAGGCTACTTGTGCATGACAGTTTTAAGTTAAAAGCGCAGCCAGCGAATTTTGAAAGTGAATATTGTAGAAATCGCCTATTCATCATCGTAATGTGTTGTGTTATTGTTTTCTTCCGTTCAGTTTGATGAATGAACACGAAGGTAATGACTAGAGACTATGCCCAGGCAAGCAACACCAACCCTGTAGGGAAAGACGGAATGAGTGTTTTAAAGGGATTAGTTCAATAGCTGCTGTTTAAAATGAAAGCCTCAGTAGAGGTGTGTGTGTGTATGTGTGTGTGTGTGTGTGTGTGTGTGTGTGTGGTATAGACCAAAACAGACCGTGACCACAGGTCAGCGCTCTATTCCAGTGACGCAAATCTCTACTGATTATCCTTCGGTATTGGCAAGCACTCACACACTATCCATATAGGCTATCGATGATGATGACGATGATGATGATGTAGCCTATACTAGTCCGTGACTCACACTGACTCATTCCTGCCCAGGTCGTCATGTTATGTTGAATGGTCAACACAAGCTATGCTTTCCAGTTCTCTATCGGTCTATCTGTGATAGGTGACCATAGGATATTGAGTATTGATGCAGTCAGTAGGCTGTCTTCTGTCTTATGATACGTGACCGTTGGTTATTTATGTAGTAACCTAAAACCAAAGCTTGGGATGTTGCCAATTCCAACGCGCCGTCATCACGTGCCCTCTGGCGGTCAAAACAAACGGGTTTGAAGATTGCCGAAACTTTTTAATTATCCCGTCCCCTGTCAAGTTATCAATAAGCATGTGTAACGGATGTGAAATGGCTAGCTAGTTAGCGGGTACGCGCTAGTAGCATTTCAATCAGTTACGTCACTTGCTCTGAGACTTAAGTAGTGTTGCCCCTTGCTCTGCAAGGGCCGCGGCTTTTGTGGAGCGATGGGCAACGATGCTTCGTGGGCGACCGTTGTTGATGTGTGCAGAGGGTCCCTGGTTCGCGCCCGTGTCGGGGCGAGGGGACGGTTTAAAGTTATACTGTTACATTGATGCTGTTGACCCGGATCACTGGTTGCTGCGGAAAAAGGAGGAGGTTGAAAGGGGGGTGAGTGTAACGGATGTGAAATGGCTAGCTAGTTAGCGGGTACGCGCTAGTAGCATTTCAATCAGTTACGTCACTTGCTCTGAGACTTAAGTAGTGTTGCCCCTTGCTCTGCAAGGGCCGCGGCTTTTGTGGAGCGATGGGTAACGACGCTTCGTGGGCGACTGTTGTTGATGTGTGCAGAGGGTCCCTGGTTCGCGCCCGTGTCGGGGCGAGGGGACGACGTAAAGTTACAACTGTGACACATGATTAATGTATTATGTCTTTCAATATTCAATTTTGTTCAAATACACTTCACGAATAATAAAAACGAAACTATAACGGGAGGAAGGAATCAGTTA
>NW_024060846.1:0-20108 GCF_016432855.1 Salvelinus namaycush
CAACCACACATCTAGTGTCTACAACTCACCCTCACATCTAGTGTCTACAACTCACCAACCGCTCATCTAGTGTCTACAACTCACCACCCTCACATCTAGTGTCTACAACTCACCAACCACACATCTAGTGTCTACAGCTCACCGACCGCACATCTAGTGTCTACAACTCACCCTCACATCTAGTGTCTACAACTCACCAACCGCACATCTAGTGTCTACAACTCACCCTCACATCTAGTGTCTACAACTCACCAACCGCACATCTAGTGTCTACAACTCACCAACCGCACATCTAGTGTCTACAACTCACCCTCACATCTAGTGTCTACAGCTCACCCTCACATCTAGTGTCTACAAACTCACCCTCACATCTAGTGTCTACAACTCACCAACCGCACATCTAGTGTCTACAACTCACCAACCACACATCTAGTGTCTACAACTCACCAACCGCACATCTAGTGTCTACAACTCACCCTCACATCTAGTGTCTACAACTCACCAACCGCACATCTAGTGTCTACAACTCACCAACCGCACATCTAGTGTCTACAACTCACCCTCACATCTAGTGTCTACAACTCACCCTCACATCTAGTGTCTACAACTCACCAACTGCACATCTAGTGTCTACAACTCACCCTCACATCTAGTGTCTACAACTCACCAACCGCACATCTAGTGTCTACAACTCACCAACCGCACATCTAGTGTCTACAACTCACCCTCACATCTAGTGTCTACAACTCACCAACCGCACATCTAGTGTCTACAACTCACCAACCGCACATCTAGTGTCTACAGCTCACCGACCACACATCTAGTGTCTACAACTCACCAACCGCACATCTAGTGTCTACAACTCACCAACCGCACATCTAGTGTCTACAACTCACCAACCGCACATCTAGTGTCTACAACTCACCAACCGCACATCTAGTGTCTACAGCTCACCGACCACACATCTAGTGTCTACAACTCACCAACCGCACATCTAGTGTCTACAACTCACCAACCACACATCTAGTGTCTACAACTCACCAACCACACATCTAGTGTCTACAACTCACCAACCGCACATCTAGTGTCTACAACTCACCAACCACACATCTAGTGTCTACAACTCACCCTCACATCTAGTGTCTACAACTCACCAACCGCTCATCTAGTGTCTACAACTCACCACCCTCTCATCTAGTGTCTACAACTCACCACCCTCACATCTAGTGTCTACAACTCACCAACCACACATCTAGTGTCTACAACTCACCAACCACACATCTAGTGTCTACAGCTCACCGACCGCACATCTAGTGTCTACAACTCACCCTCACATCTAGTGTCTACAACTCACCAACCGCACATCTAGTGTCTACAACTCACCCTCACATCTAGTGTCTACAACTCACCAACCGCACATCTAGTGTCTACAACTCACCAACCGCACATCTAGTGTCTACAACTCACCCTCACATCTAGTGTCTACAGCTCACCCTCACATCTAGTGTCTACAACTCACCCTCACATCTAGTGTCTACAACTCACCAACCGCACATCTAGTGTCTACAACTCACCAACCACACATCTAGTGTCTACAACTCACCAACCGCACATCTAGTGTCTACAACTCACCCTCACATCTAGTGTCTACAACTCACCAACCGCACATCTAGTGTCTACAACTCACCAACCACACATCTAGTGTCTACAACTCACCACCCTCACATCTAGTGTCTACAACTCACCAACCGCACATCTAGTGTCTAAAACTCACCCTCACATCTAGTGTCTACAACTCACCCTCACATCTAGTGTCTACAGCTCACCAACCGCACATCTAGTGTCTACAGCTCACCAACCGCACATCTAGTGTCTACAACTCACCAACCGCACATCTAGTGTCTACAGCTCACCAACCACACATCTAGTGTCTACAACTCACCACCCTCACATCTAGTGTCTACAACTCACCAACCGCACATCTAGTGTCTACAGCTCACCCTCACATCTAGTGTCTACAACTCACCAACCACACATCTAGTGTCTACAACTCACCAACCGCACATCTAGTGTCTACAACTCACCACCCTCACATCTAGTGTCTACAACTCACCAACCGCACATCTAGTGTCTAAAACTCACCCTCACATCTAGTGTCTACAACTCACCCTCACATCTAGTGTCTACAGCTCACCAACCGCACATCTAGTGTCTACAGCTCACCAACCGCACATCTAGTGTCTACAACTCACCAACCGCACATCTAGTGTCTACAGCTCACCAACCACACATCTAGTGTCTACAACTCACCACCCTCACATCTAGTGTCTACAACTCACCAACCGCACATCTAGTGTCTACAGCTCACCCTCACATCTAGTGTCTACAACTCACCAACCACACATCTAGTGTCTACAACTCACCAACCGCACATCTAGTGTCTACAACTCACCAACCGCACATCTAGTGTCTACAACTCACCAACCACACATCTAGTGTCTACAACTCACCCTCACATCTAGTGTCTATAACTCACCAACCGCACATCTAGTGTCTACAACTCACCAACCACACATCTAGTGTCTACAACTCACCAACCACACATCTAGTGTCTACAACTCACCAACCGCACATCTAGTGTCTACAACTCACCAACCACACATCTAGTGTCTACAACTCACCCTCACATCTAGTGTCTACAACTCACCAACCGCTCATCTAGTGTCTACAACTCACCACCCTCACATCTAGTGTCTACAACTCACCAACCACACATCTAGTGTCTACAGCTCACCGACCGCACATCTAGTGTCTACAACTCACCCTCACATCTAGTGTCTACAACTCACCAACCGCACATCTAGTGTCTACAACTCACCCTCACATCTAGTGTCTACAACTCACCAACCGCACATCTAGTGTCTACAACTCACCAACCGCACATCTAGTGTCTACAACTCACCCTCACATCTAGTGTCTACAGCTCACCCTCACATCTAGTGTCTACAACTCACCCTCACATCTAGTGTCTACAACTCACCAACCGCACATCTAGTGTCTACAACTCACCAACCACACATCTAGTGTCTACAACTCACCAACCGCACATCTAGTGTCTACAACTCACCCTCACATCTAGTGTCTACAACTCACCAACCGC
The DNA here is from genome assembly GCF_016432855.1 of Salvelinus namaycush. Lineage (NCBI taxonomy): Eukaryota > Metazoa > Chordata > Actinopteri > Salmoniformes > Salmonidae > Salvelinus > Salvelinus namaycush. The sequence continues at coordinate 3,161 of NW_024060846.1, forward strand.
ACATCTAGTGTCTACAACTCACCAACCGCACATCTAGTGTCTACAACTCACCCTCACATCTAGTGTCTACAACTCACCCTCACATCTAGTGTCTACAACTCACCAACTGCACATCTAGTGTCTACAACTCACCCTCACATCTAGTGTCTACAACTCACCAACCGCACATCTAGTGTCTACAACTCACCAACCGCACATCTAGTGTCTACAACTCACCCTCACATCTAGTGTCTACAACTCACCAACCGCACATCTAGTGTCTACAACTCACCAACCGCACATCTAGTGTCTACAGCTCACCGACCACACATCTAGTGTCTACAACTCACCCACCGCACATCTAGTGTCTACAACTCACCAACCGCACATCTAGTGTCTACAACTCACCAACCGCACATCTAGTGTCTACAACTCACCAACCGCACATCTAGTGTCTACAGCTCACCGACCACACATCTAGTGTCTACAACTCACCAACCGCACATCTAGTGTCTACAACTCACCAACCACACATCTAGTGTCTACAACTCACCAACCACACATCTAGTGTCTACAACTCACCAACCGCACATCTAGTGTCTACAACTCACCAACCACACATCTAGTGTCTACAACTCACCAACCGCTCATCTAGTGTCTACAACTCACCACCCTCTCATCTAGTGTCTACAACTCACCACCCTCACATCTAGTGTCTACAACTCACCAACCACACATCTAGTGTCTACAGCTCACCGACCGCACATCTAGTATCTACAACTCACCCTCACATCTAGTGTCTACAACTCACCAACCGCACATCTAGTGTCTACAACTCACCCTCACATCTAGTGTCTACAACTCACCAACCGCACATCTAGTGTCTACAACTCACCAACCGCACAACTAGTGTCTACAACTCACCCTCACATCTAGTGTCTACAGCTCACCCTCACATCTAGTGTCTACAACTCACCCTCACATCTAGTGTCTACAACTCACCAACCGCACATCTAGTGTCTACAACTCACCAACCACACATCTAGTGTCTACAACTCACCAACCGCACATCTAGTGTCTACAACTCACCCTCACATCTAGTGTCTACAACTCACCAACCGCACATCTAGTGTCTACAACTCACCAACCGCACATCTAGTGTCTACAACTCACCCTCACATCTAGTGTCTACAACTCACCCTCACATCTAGTGTCTACAACTCACCAACTGCACATCTAGTGTCTACAACTCACCCTCACATCTAGTGTCTACAACTCACCAACCGCACATCTAGTGTCTACAACTCACCAACCGCACATCTAGTGTCTACAACTCACCAACCGCACATCTAGTGTCTACAACTCACCAACCGCACATCTAGTGTCTACAACTCACCAACCGCACATCTAGTGTCTACAGCTCACCGACCACACATCTAGTGTCTACAACTCACCAACCGCACATCTAGTGTCTACAACTCACCAACCGCACATCTAGTGTCTACAACTCACCAACCGCACATCTAGTGTCTACAACTCACCAACCGCACATCTAGTGTCTACAGCTCACCGACCACACATCTAGTGTCTACAACTCACCAACCGCACATCTAGTGTCTACAACTCACCAACCGCACATCTAGTGTCTACAGCTCACCAACCGCACATCTAGTGTCTACAACTCACCAACCACACATCTAGTGTCTACAACTCACCAACCGCACATCTAGTGTCTACAACTCACCCTCACATCTAGTGTCTACAACTCACCAACCGCACATCTAGTGTCTACAACTCACCAACCGCACATCTAGTGTCTACAACTCACCAACCACACATCTAGTGTCTACAACTCACCAACCGCACATCTAGTGTCTACAACTCACCAACCACACATCTAGTGTCTACAACTCACCAACCGCACATCTAGTGTCTACAGCTCACCAACCGCACATCTAGTGTCTACAACTCACCAACCGCACATCTAGTGTCTACAGCTCACCAACCGCACATCTAGTGTCTACAACTCACCAACCGCACATCTAGTGTCTACAACTCACCGACCGCACATCTAGTGTCTACAACTCACCGACCGCACATCTAGTGTCTACAACTCACCGACCGCACATCTAGTGTCTACAACTCACCAACCGCACATCTAGTGTCTACAACTCACCCTCACATCTAGTGTCTACAACTCACCAACCTCACATCTAGTGTCTACAACTCACCAACCACACATCTAGTGTCTACAACTCACCAACCACACATCTAGTGTCTACAACTCACCAACCACACATCTAGTGTCTACAGTTCACTGACCGCACATCTAGTGTCTACAACTCACCCTCACATCTAGTGTCTACAGCTCACCAACCGCACATCTAGTGTCTACAACTCACCAACCACACATCTAGTGTCTACAACTCACCAACCGCACATCTAGTGTCTACAACTCACCAACCACACATCTAGTGTCTACAGCTCACCCTCACATCTAGTGTCTACAACTCACCAACCACACATCTAGTGTCTACAACTCACCAACCACACATCTAGTGTCTACAGCTCACCCTCACATCTAGTGTCTACAACTCACCAACCACACATCTAGTGTCTACAACTCACCCTCACATCTAGTGTCTACAACTCACCAACCTCACATCTAGTGTCTACAGCTCACCGACCGCACATCTAGTGTCTACAACTCACCGACCGCACATCTAGTGTCTACAACTCACCAACCACACATCTAGTGTCTACAGCTCACCAACCGCACATCTAGTGTCTACAGCTCACCAACCGCACATCTAGTGTCTACAGCTCACCAACCGCACATCTAGTGTCTACAACTCACCAACCACACATCTAGTGTCTACAACTCACCAACCACACATCTAGTGTCTACAACTCACCAACCACACATCTAGTGTCTACAACTCACCAACCACACATCTAGTGTCTACAACTCACCCTCACATCTAGTGTCTACAACTCACCCTCACATCTAGTGTCTACAACTCACCCTCACATCTAGTGTCTACAACTCACCAACCGCACATCTAGTGTCTACAACTCACCAACCACACATCTAGTGTCTACAACTCACCCTCACATCTAGTGTCTACAACTCACCAACCACACATCTAGTGTCTACAACTCACCAACCACACATCTAGTGTCTACAGCTCACCAACCACACATCTAGTGTCTACAACTCACCAACCGCACATCATTACTACCTGAAGTTGGAGAAAAGAGATCCTGGAGGTCAGGAGGTCAGGATGGGGAGTGTTTCCAGCAGAAGTGTTACCATGGGGAGTGTTTCCAGCAGAGGTGTTACCATGGGGAGTGTTTCCAGCAGAGGTGTTACCATGGGGAGTGTTTCCAGCAGCGGTGTTACCATGGGGAGTGTTTCCAGCAGCGGTGTTACCATGGGGAGTGTTTCCAGCAGAAGTGTTACCATGGGGAGTGTTTCCAGCAGAGGTTTTACCATGGGGAGTGTTTCCAGCAGAGGTGTTACCATGGGGAGTGTTTCCAGCAGCGGTGTTACCATGGGGAGTGTTTCCAGCAGAAGTGTTACCATGGGGAGTGTTTCCAGCAGCGGTGTTACCATGGGGAGTGTTTCCAGCAGAGGTGTTACCATGGGGAGTGTTTCCAGCAGAGGTGTTACCATGGGGAGTGTTTCCAGCAGCGGTGTTACCATGGGGAGTGTTTCCTGCAGAAGTGTTACCATGGGGAGTGTTTCCTGCAGAAGTGTTACCATGGGGAGTGTTTCCAGCAGAAGTGTTACCATGGGGAGTGTTTCCAGCAGCGGTGTTACCATGGGGAGTGTTTCCAGCAGAAGTGTTACCATGGGGAGTGTTTCCAGCAGCGGTGTTACCATGGGGAGTGTTTCCAGCAGCGGTGTTACCATGGGGAGTGTTTCCAGCAGAGGTGTTACCATGGGGAGTGTTTCCTGCAGAAGTGTTACCATGGGGAGTGTTTCCAGCAGAAGTGTTACCATGGGGAGTGTTTCCTGCAGAAGTGTTACCATGGGGAGTGTTTCCAGCAGAAGTGTTACCATGGGGAGTGTTTCCAGCAGAAGTGTTACCATGGGGAGTGTTTCCTGCAGAAGTGTTACCATGGGGAGTGTTTCCTGCAGAAGTGTTACCATGGGGAGTGTTTCCAGCAGAAGTGTTACCATGGGGAGTGTTTCCTGCAGAAGTGTTACCATGGGGAGTGTTTCCAGCAGAAGTGTTACCATGGGGAGTGTTTCCAGCAGCGGTGTTACCATGGGGAGTGTTTCCAGCAGAAGTGTTACCATGGGGAGTGTTTCCAGCAGCGGTGTTACCATGGGGAGTGTTTCCAGCAGCGGTGTTACCATGGGGAGTGTTTCCAGCAGAGGTGTTACCATGGGGAGTGTTTCCAGCAGCGGTGTTACCATGGGGAGTGTTTCCAGCAGAAGTGTTACCATGGGGAGTGTTTCCAGCAGCGGTGTTACCATGGGGAGTGTTTCCAGCAGAAGTGTTACCATGGGGAGTGTTTCCAGCAGCGGTGTTACCATGGGGAGTGTTTCCAGCAGCGGTGTTACCATGGGGAGTGTTTCCAGCAGAAGTGTTACCATCGGTCTAGAAATACTCTCACCACATCAACAGCTTCCTGCTCTGTGTTAATGTTACAACTAACAGCCTCTTGAACGAGGGCTGGACTCCAGCCTCCATAGTCTATTTTATGTTATGACGTGTGACTGTTCTGCATTTTGGAACGTGAGTGGTAAATTCAGGTAAATCCTCCCTTTCTGTCTGGAAGAGAGATTTAAAACCCAGTGGTTATCCAGCCAGTTATTCCAACCGTTAGGTGTGCATTTGATGGGAGGAAGAAGCGTTTCATTCAAGGTGAGTTGTCTTGTTCAGATTGCACTTTTACACACACACGCACGCACGCACGCACGCACGCACGCACGCACGCACGCACGCACGCACGCACGCACGCACGCACGCACGCACGCACGCACGCACGCACGCACGCACGCACGCACACACACACACACACACACACACACACACACACACACACACACACACACAGCAGTTTTACACTTGTTCCTCAAACTCAGCTCGATGTTTACTGAAGCAACAGACCACTAATACAACATCAACGGCCTTGGACATATCATCTATCTCAACACCCACTCTAGCCACCACACAGATTTGTCTTGGACCACCTCTCTCTCTTTACCCACCATACAAAGCCTAGGAGGCTCATGGTTCTCACCCCCTTCCATAGACTTATACAGTTATCATGATAACTTCCGGAGGACGTCCTCCAGCCTATCAGAGCTCTGTCCACCCAATCAACTAATGTCCAGGGAATGGTTAGCAGGTGAGAGCTGTGAGATTAGTAGTACGTGAATAGTAGTACGTGAATAGTTGTACGTGAATGGTGGTAAATGATTAGTAGTACGTGAATAGTTGTACGTGAATGGTGGTAAATGATTGGTAGTACGTGATTAGTAGTACGTGAATAGTTGTACGTGTTTGGTAGTATGTGACTAGTAGTATGTGACTAGTAGTATGTGACTAGTAGTATGTGACTAGTAGTATGTGACTGGTAGTATGTGATTGGTAGTACGTGATTGCTAGTAAGTGATTGGTAGTACGTGATTAGTAGTACGTGATTAGTGGTAAATGATTGGTAGTACGTGAATAGTTGTATGTGAATGGTGGTAAATGATTAGTAGTACGTGAATAGTTGTACGTGAATGGTGGTAAATGATTAGTAGTACGTGAATAGTTGTACGTGAATAGTAGTACGTGATTGGTAGTACGTGACTGGTAGTATGTGACTAGTAGTATGTGATTGGTAGTACGTGATTGGTAGTATGTGACTAGTAGTATGTGATTGGTAGTACGTGAATAGTAGTATGTGACTAGTAGTATGTGATTGGTAGTACGTGATTGGTAGTACGTGAATAGTAGTATGTGACTAGTAGTATGTGACTAGTAGTATGTGATTGGTAGTACGTGAATGGTAGTACGTGGATGGTAGTACGTGAATGGTAGTACGTGGATGGTAGTATGTGAATGGTAGTACGTGAATGGTAGTACGTGAATGGTAGTACGTGGATGGTAGTACGTGGATGGTAGTACGTGAATGGTAGTACGTGAATGGTAGTATGTGAATGGTAGTACGTGAATGGTAGTACGTGAATGGTAGTACGTGAATGGTAATACGTGAATGGTAGTACGTGAATGTACAACTGAAAGTTTTACTGCTATTTATGAGATGTTTAACAGAGTCCGTAGAAAACTGAAGTTATTGTCCTATACTGCGTTCCTGTTCATTTCTCTTTCATGCTATCCCAGCATGCTTAGAGTTTGTTGTGCCTGTACTATGATTACCTCCCGTTGACCCCATGCCCAGGTGACCTTTGGGAAGAGAGCTGTGGTGACGTTAGCCAGCTCTGGAGCCACGCTGAGACACACTTTCATCAAACAGACCTAGACTGCTCTCAAATGGCTCCCTATTCCCTATATAGTACACTGCTTTTAACCAGGGCCCGTAAGGCTCCAGGATCTTGTTCATAGGTCTCTGGTCAAAAGTAGTGCACTATATAGGGAATAGAGTGTCATTTGGGACGTGTGTCACTTGAAGCCAGCTGTGAAACTGCCATCAAGCAGCACCCTACACCCTCATAGCTACAACATGAAGAGATACCTGGACAACAGTACACCCTCATAGCTACAACATGAAGAGATACCTGGACAACAGTACACCCTCATAGCTACAACATGAAGAGATACCTGGACAACAATACACCCTCATAGCTACAACATGAAGAGATACCTGGACAACAATACACCCTCATAGCTACAACATGAAGAGATACCTGGACAACAGTACACCCTCATAGCTACAACATGAAGAGATACCTGGACAACAGTACACCCTCATAGCTACAACATGAAGAGATTCCTGGACAACAGTACACCCTCATAGCTACAACATGAAGAGATACCTGGACAACAGTACACCCTCATAGCTACAACATGAAGAGATACCTGGACAACAGTACACCCTACACCCTCATAGCTACAACATGAAGAGATACCTGACCCTCAGACACAAAACACAGTTTGACCCTTTTACTTGTCAATTTGTTGTGACAGGAATATTCTTTCAAACGGTTATGAACCAAATCCAAACTTTAACAGATGACATCTCCATTGACTCATGACTAAGAAGTTGAGGTTCTGGTCAACCTTTTCAGTGTCATTGGATCATGTGACGGGCCATAAGTAGATCAACTGCAGTGGTAGACTACAATATCTCAGCCTCTGTTGAACAAAATGTACTGCTCACCAAGCAATGTTAGTAATGGACATTACATTGTGATTATAGATGAATTACTCTTATGCAAACACAATTTTTTGGACACTTACTCAGCAAGTAATTCATCTCTTTGCATCTCTGGTACAACATACCGACAACATTAACTAGTCAGAAACACAAACTGAAGTATCATCTGCACAAAGGAGGTTGGAGGTTTGCAGGGCTGAAGTAAAACCATGATGTACGCATGGAAACAGATGGGATATATGGAGTATATCATCTCTGTTGGGCTGGACATATGTCTTAGTGCAAAGTGGATGAAGTATATCATCTCTGTTGGGCTGAACATACGTCTTAGTGCAAAGTGGATGGAGTATATCATCTCTGTTGGGCTGAACATACGTCTTAGTGCAAAGTGGATGGAGTATATCATCTCTGTTGGGCTGGACATACGTCTTAGTGCAAAGTGGATGGAGTATATCATCTCTGTTGGGCTGGACATATGTCTTAGTGCAAAGTGGATGGAGTATATCATCTCTGTTGGGCTGGACATATGTCTTAGTGCAAAGTGGATGGAGTATATCATCTCTGTTGGGTTGGACATACGTCTTAGTGCAAAGTGGATGGAGTATATAATCTCTGTTGGGCTGGACATACGTCTTAGTGCAAAGTGGATGGAGTATATAATCTCTGTTGGGCTGGACATACGTCTTAGTGCAAAGTGGATGGAGTATATCATCTCTGTTGGGCTGGACATATGTCTTAGTGCAAAGTGGATGGAGTATATCATCTCTGTTGGGCTGGACATACGTCTTAGTGCAAAGTGGATGGCGTATATCATCTCTGTTGGGCTGGTAGACCACAACAGACAGCCATTAGGTGACTCATTGTAAAGTAGACCACAACAGACAGCCATTAGGTGACTCATTGTAAAGTAGACCACAACAGACCTCTATTAGGTGACTCACTGTAAAGTAGACCACAACAGACCTCCATTAGGTGACTCACTGTAAAGTAGACCACAACAGACCTCCATTAGGTGACTCACTGTAAAGTAGACCACAACAGACCTCCATTAGGTGACTCACTGTAAAGTAGACCACAACAGACATCCATTAGGTGACTCACTGTAAAGTAGACCACAACAGGCAGTCATTAGGTGACTCATTGTAAAGTAGACCCACAACAGACCTCCATTAGGTGACCTAATAATAGGTCCATGGTAATCCTGTAGGTGTGGTAACATAGTGTTGTTGCTTGCACTGGAGACACAGGTTAGTTAGCCTTGGATTAGATTTACTCATGTAGCGGTAATAGTAGACATTGGTGTCTGACAACTCTGTGTCAACAAATAGCACCCAACCCAACCTGCTTTTCTGAAGGCATTCTCTCTCTCTCTGTCCTATTTCCACACACAGTATTCTCTACCTGTCCCTTCAACAACTGAATGGGAGTCTCTTTCTCTGTAGATGAAAAGCCTTCTGGGAAGAAGAGGAGAGACCGAGAGAGAGAAGAGATCAGAGAGAACGGCTGCATGATGAAAATAGAGGCTTGACATTTCATCGTAATGGGTTTCAGTGTTTTCAAGTGTCTCTCTGCTATGAGAACTGGGCTGGTCGTGAGCCGCAGCGCTGCATTGGTGTCACAGCTGGTGTCTGTTTGGTGTCCTGATGTCTGTGTGGTCTCCTGGTGTCTGTGTGGTCTCCTGGTGTCTGTGTGGTCTCCTGGTGTCTGTTTGGTCTCCTGGTGTCTGTGTGGTCTCCTGGTGTCTGTGTGGTCTCCAGGTGTCTGTGTGGTCTCCTGGTGTCTGTTTGGTCTCCTGGTGTCTGTTTGGTCCCCTGGTGTCTGTTTGGTCTCCTGGTGTCTGTTTGGTCTCCTGGTGTCTGTTTGGTCTCCTGGTGTCTGTTTGGTCTCCTGGTGTCTGTGTGGTCTCCTGATGTCTGTGTGGTCTCCTGGTGTCTGTTTGATCTCCTGGTGTCTGTGTGGTCTCCTGGTGTCTGTTTGGTCTCCTGGTGTCTGTTTGGTCTCCTGTTTGGTCTCCTGGTGTCTGTTTGGTCTCCTGGTGTCTGTTTGGTCCCCTGGTGTCTGTTTGGTCTCCTGGTGTCTGTTTGGTCCCCTGGTGTCTGTTTGGTCCCCTGGTGTCTGTTTGGTCTCCTGTTTGGTCTCCTGATGTCTGTGTGGTCTCCTGGTGTCTGTTTGGTCTCCTGGTGTCTGTTTGATCTCCTGGTGTCTGTGTGGTCTCCTGGTGTCTGTTTGGTCTCCTGGTGTCTGTTTGGTCTCCTGTTTGGTCTCCTGGTGTCTGTTTGGTCTCCTGGTGTCTGTTTGGTCCCCTGGTGTCTGTTTGGTCTCCTGGTGTCTGTTTGGTCCCCTGGTGTCTGTTTGGTCTCCTGTTTGGTCTCCTGGTGTCTGTTTGGTCTCCTGGTGTCTGTTTGGTCTCCTGGTGTCTGTTTGATCTCCTGGTGTCTGTGTGGTCTCCTGGTGTCTGTTTGGTCTCCTGTTTGGTCTCCTGGTGTCTGTTTGGTCTCCTGGTGTCTGTTTGGTCTCCTGTTTGGTCTCCTGGTGTCTGTTTGGTCTCCTGGTGTCTGTTTGGTCCCCTGGTGTATGTTTGGTCCCCTTGTGTCTGTTTGGTCTCCTGGTGTCTGTCTGGTCTCCTGATGTCTGTGTGGTCTCCTGGTGTCTGTTTGGTCTCCTGGTGTCTGTTTGGTCTCCTGGTGTCTGTTTGGTCTCCTGGTGTCTGTTTGGTCCCCTGGTGTCTGTTTGGTCCCCTGGTGTCTGTTTGGTCCCCTGGTGTCTGTGTGGTCTCCTGATGTCTGTGTGGTCTCCTGGTGTCTGTTTGGTCTCCTGGTGTCTGTTTGATCTCCTGGTGTCTGTGTGGTCTCCTGGTGTCTGTTTGGTCTCCTGTTTGGTCTCCTGGTGTCTGTTTGGTCCCCTGGTGTCTGTTTGGTCCCCTGGTGTCTGTTTGGTCCCCTGGTGTCTGTTTGGTCTCCTGGTGTCTGTTTGGTCTCCTGGTGTCTGTGTGGTCTCCTGGTGTCTGTTTGATCTCCTGGTGTCTGTTTGGTCTCCTGGTGTCTGTCTGGTCTCCTGATGTCTGTGTGGTCTCCTGGTGTCTGTTTGGTCTCCTGGTGTCTGTTTGATCTCCTGGTGTCTGTGTGGTCTCCTGGTGTCTGTTTGGTCTCCTGTTTGGTCTCCTGGTGTCTGTTTGGTCTCCTGGTGTCTGTTTGGTCTCCTGGTGTCTGTTTGGTCTCCTGGTGTCTGTTTGGTCTCCTGGTGTCTGTGTGGTCTCCTGGTGTCTATAACATGTTGCCTAGTAAACAGCCCTTGTGAGCCTCAATCTCTCACATGACTTGATTAACAGCAACATGTCATGAATATAATTTCCCGAGAGACTGTAGAAGAAGGACGGCTGTCTGTCACAACAACAACAAAGAATAGCTAAGGTGAAATTCTGATTCTGTGTCAAATCCGTTCTCTGAGAAGCATTATGAGGTGGATTGGTGGTGGAATAAGATTAGAATGAAATAGATAATATGGGACTGAGGAAAAGGGAACCGTTTGAAAAACTGGATCAATGTATAGTAGAAGGTATTATGGGTAAGGAGAAACGTGAAGATGTATATGTATCACCATTCAGCTTCCTCACTAAAGCCCTCCCTGAGATAACGCTACAAAAGCGGGAGTAAAAATGGCAGTGTGACTGCACCTTCATCCATCCTGTATATAGAGTGTAGAATCCCAAACAATGTTGCCGTGCCGATAGCAGTATTTATACTTGTGAGCCGGGTGCCAAGAACAGATCGCTTGCCCGTCTTCTGTCAAAGTAATGGATTAATATACTGGACAGGGAAAGAGATAGGAGGCTGATTTACCGTACACTTGTGAATTGTTAGAGATATGACTCTTCCTCTTTAAGACTTAGCAGTAATACCATGTACGGGGTGTTGTTCCTGAGTGTTGCTAAGGGATACGCCGGTCCAGAGTATTCATTGGATGATGGAAGATAGGGGAACTAGTGTTCCCGAGCTTGTTGCGTTTATAAACAATGTTTCGCGTCTCAAATTTGCAACCTACTGTATTCCCTTTGTAGTGCACTACTTTTGACCAGGGCCCATATAGATACTGACGTATCAAACTGACGTATCATACTGACCCATCATTCTGACCCATCATTCTGACCTACAGTATCATACTGACCCATCATTCTGACCTACAGTATCATACTTTACCCTGATGTTGGGTCAGACCGTCCAGATACAGAACTCATGAATAGAATCTTTGTCAGTCAGCATTAAGAGATATGCAGTTGCTGGGAAGCTCAACGCCAGACCCTTTCATTAGTTTATTGATAGAGTATTACATCGTCATGGTGACAGGCCAACTCCAGCTCTGATCTGGGGAGGGGGGGAGGGAAGGGAAGGGAAAGGGGGGGGGGGAGAGGGGGGAGATCAGAAGGAAATGGTACTGAATCATCCAGGCATATCAGCCACCAACTGAGATAAAACACATTAACTCTCTCTCTTTTCTGTCTCTGTCTCTCAGCGTCCAGGCCAGTGCTGTCTCTCATCATCCAGGCCAGTGCTGTCTCTCATCATCCAGGCCAGTGCTGTCTCTCAGCGTCCAGGCCAGTGCTGTCTCTCAGCATCCAGGCCAGTGCTGTCTCTCAGCGTCCAGGCCAGTGCTGTCTCTCAGCGTCCAGGCCAGTGCTGTCTCTCAGCGTCCAGGCCAGTGCTGTCTCTCAGCGTCCAGGCCAGTGCTGTCTCTCAGCGTCCAGGCCAGTGCTGTCTCTCAGCATCCAGGCCAGTGCTGTCTCTCAGCGTCCAGGCCAGTGCTGTCTCTCAGCGTCCAGGCCAGTGCTGTCTCTCAGCGTCCAGGCCAGTGCTGTCTCTCATCATCCAGGCCAGTGCTGTCTCTCATCATCCAGGCCAGTGCTGTCTCTCAGCGTCCAGGCCAGTGCTGTCTCTCAGCGTCCAGGCCAGTGCTGTCTCTCAGCATCCAGGCCAGTGCTGTCTCTCAGCATCCAGGCCAGTGCTGTCTCTCAGCATCCAGGCCAGTGCTGTCTCTCAGCATCCAGGCCAGTGCTGTCTCTCAGCATCCAGGCCAGTGCTGTCTCTCAGCGTCCAGGCCAGTGCTGTCTGTCAGCATCCAGGCCAGTGCTGTCTGTCAGCGTCCAGGCCAGTGCTGTCTCTCAGCGTCCAGGCCAGTGCTGTCTCTCAGCGTCCAGGCCAGTGCTGTCTCTCATCATCCAGGCCAGTGCTGTCTCTCATCATCCAGGCCAGTGCTGTCTCTCATCATCCAGACCAGTGCTGTCTCTCAGCGTCCAGGCCAGTGCTGTCTCTCAGCATCCAGGCCAGTGCTGTCTCTCAGCGTCCAGGCCAGTGCTGTCTCTCAGCATCCAGGCCAGTGCTGTCTCTCAGCGTCCAGGCCAGTGCTGTCTGTCAGCATCCAGGCCAGTGCTGTCTGTCAGCGTCCAGGCCAGTGCTGTCTCTCAGCATCCAGGCCAGTGCTGTCTCTCATCGTCCAGGCCACTGCTGTCTCTCAGCGTCCAGGCCAGTGCTGTCTCTCATCATCCAGGCCAGTGCTGTCTCTCAGCGTCCAGGCCAGTGCTGTCTCTCAGCATCCAGGCCAGTGCTGTCTCTCAGCATCCAGGCCAGTGCTGTCTCTCAGCATCCAGGCCAGTGCTGTCTCTCAGCGTCCAGGCCAGTGCTGTCTCTCAGCGTCCAGGCCAGTGCTGTCTCTCAGCATCCAGGCCAGTGCTGTCTCTCAGCGTCCAGGCCAGTGCTGTCTCTCAGCATCCAGGCCAGTGCTGTCTGTCAGCATCCAGGCCAGTGCTGTCTCTCATCGTCCAGGCCACTGCTGTCTCTCATCATCCAGGCCAGTGCTGTCTCTCAGCATCCAGGCCAGTGCTGTCTCTCATCATCCAGGCCAGTGCTGTCAGTCAGCATCCAGACCAGTGCTGTCAGTCAGCATCCAGACCAGTGCTGTCTGTCAGCGTCCAGGCCAGTGCTGTCTCTCAGCGTCCAGGCCAGTGCTGTCTCTCAGCATCCAGGCCAGTGCTGTCTCTCAGCATCCAGGCCAGTGCTGTCTCTCAGCGTCCAGGCCAGTGCTGTCTCTCAGCGTCCAGGCCAGTGCTGTCTCTCATCATCCAGGCCAGTGCTGTCTCTCATCATCCAGGCCAGTGCTGTCTCTCATCATCCAGGCCAGTGCTGTCTCTCATCATCCAGGCCAGTGCTGTCTCTCATCATCCAGGCCAGTGCTGTCTCTCAGCGTCCAGGCCAGTGCTGTCTCTCAGCGTCCAGGCCAGTGCTGTCTCTCATCATCCAGGCCAGTGCTGTCTCTCATCATCCAGGCCAGTGCTGTCTCTCATCATCCAGGCCAGTGCTGTCTCTCATCATCCAGGCCAGTGCTGTCTGTCAGCATCCAGACCAGTGCTGTCTGTCAGCGTCCAGGCCAGTGCTGTCTCTCAGCGTCCAGGCCAGTGCTGTCTCTGAGCATCCAGGCCAGTGCTGTCTCTCAGCGTCCAGGCCAGTGCTGTCTCTCAGCATCCAGAACAGTGCTGTCTCTCAGCGTCCAGGCCAGTGCTGTCTCTCAGCATCCAGGCCAGTGCTGTCTCTCATCATCCAGGCCAGTGCTGTCTCTCATCATCCAGGCCAGTGCTGTCTCTCAGCGTCCAGGCCAGTGCTGTCTCTCAGCGTCCAGGCCAGTGCTGTCTCTCATCATCCAGGCCAGTGCTGTCTCTCATCATCCAGGCCAGTGCTGTCTCTCATCATCCAGGCCAGTGCTGTCTCTCATCATCCAGGCCAGTGCTGTCTCTCAGCGTCCAGGCCAGTGCTGTCTCTCAGCGTCCAGGCCAGTGCTGTCTCTCAGCATCCAGGCCAGTGCTGTCTGTCAGCGTCCAGGCCAGTGCTGTCTGTCAGCGTCCAGGCCAGTGCTGTCTCTCAGCATCCAGGCCAGTGCTGTCTCTCATCGTCCAGGCCACTGCTGTCTCTCAGCATCCAGGCCACTGCTGTCTATCAGCGTCCAGGCCAGTGCTGTCTCTCATCATCCAGGCCAGTGCTGTCTCTCAGCATCCAGGCCAGTGCTGTCTCTCATCATCCAGGCCAGTGCTGTCTGTCAGCATCCAGACCAGTGCTGTCTGTCAGCATCCAGGCCAGTGCTGTCTGTCAGCGTCCAGGCCAGTGCTGTCTGTCAGCGTCAGGCCAGTGCTGTCTCTCAGCATCCAGGCCAGTGCTGTCTCTCAGCATCCAGGCCAGTGCTGTCTCTCATCATCCAGGCCAGTGCTGTCTCTCAGCATCCAGGCCACTGCGGTCTCTCAGCGTCCAGGCCAGTGCTGTCTCTCATCATCCAGGCCAGTGCTGTCTCTCATCATCCAGGCCAGTGCTGCCTCTCATCATCCAGGCCAGTGCTGTCTCTCATCATCCAGGCCAGTGCTGCCTCTCAGCGTCCGGGCCAGTGCTGTCTCTCAGCGTCCGGGCCAGTGCTGTCTCTCAGCGTCCGGGCCAGTGCTGTCTCTCAGCGTCCGGGCCAGTGCTGTCTCTCAGCGTCCGGGCCAGTGCTGTCTCTCAGCGTCCAGGCCAGTGCTGTCTCTCAGCGTCCAGGCCAGTGCTGTCTCTCAGCGTCAAGGCCAGTGCTGTCTCTCAGCATCCAGGCCAGTGCTGTCTCTCAGCATCCAGGCCAGTGCTGTCTGTCAGCGTCCAGGCCAGTGCTGTCTCTCAGCATCCAGGCCAGTGCTGTCTCTCATCGTCCAGGCCACTGCTGTCTCTCAGCATCCAGGCCACTGCTGTCTATCAGCGTCCAGGCCAGTGCTGTCTCTCATCATCCAGGCCAGTGCTGTCTCTCAGCATCCAGGCCAGTGCTGTCTCTCATCATCCAGGCCAGTGCTGTCTGTCAGCATCCAGACCAGTGCTGTCTGTCAGCATCCAGGCCAGTGCTGTCTGTCAGCGTCCAGGCCAGTGCTGTCTGTCAGCGTCAGGCCAGTGCTGTCTCTCAGCATCCAAGCCAGTGCTGTCTCTCAGCATCCAGGCCAGTGCTGTCTCTCATCATCCAGGCCAGTGCTGTCTCTCAGCGTCCAGGCCAGTGCTGTCTCTCAGCATCCAGGCCAGTGCTGTCTCTCAGCATCCAGGCCAGTACTGTCTCTCATCATCCAGGCCAGTGCTGTCTCTCATCATCCAGGCCAGTGCTGTCTCTCAGCGTCCAGGACAGTGCTGTCTCTCAGCATCCAGGCCAGTGCTGTCTCTCAGCATCCAGGCCAGTGCTGTCTCTCATCATCCAGGCCAGTGCTGTCTCTCAGCATCCAGGCCAGTGCTGTCTCTCAGCATCCAGGCCAGTGCTGTCTCTCAGCATCCAGGCCAGTGCTGTCTCTCATCGTCCAGGCCACTGCTGTCTCTCATCGTCCAGTCCACTGCTGTCTCTCAGCATCCAGGCCAGTGCTGTCTCTCAGCGTCCAGGCCAGTGCTGTCTCTCAGCATCCAGGCCAGTGCTGTCTGTCAGCATCCAGACCAGTGCTGTCTGTCAGCGTCCAGGCCAGTGCTGTCTCTCAGCATCCAGGCCACTGCTGTCTCTCAGCATCCAGGCCAGTGCTGTCTCTCATCGTCCAGGCCAGTGCTGTCTCTCATCATCCAGGCCAGTGCTGTCTCTCAGCGTCCAGGCCAGTGCTGTCTCTCAGCATCCAGGCCAGTGCTGTCTCTCAGCATCCAGGCCAGTGCTGTCTCTCATCATCCAGACCAGTGCTGTCTCTCAGGTCAGGCCAAGTGCTGTCTCTCCGCATCCAGGCCAGTGCTGTCTCCCTCAGCGTCCAGGCCTCTCATCATCCAGGCCAGTGCTGTCTCTCAGCGTCCGGCCAGTGCTGTCTGTCTCAGTGCTGTCTGTCACGTCCAGGCCAGTGCTGTCTCTCAGCATCCACCATGCTGTCTCTCCTCGTCCAGGCCACTGCTGTCTCTCAGCATCCAGGCCAGTGCTGTCTCTCATCATCCAGGCCAGTGCTGTCTCTCAGCTTCCAGGCCAGTGCTGTCTCTCAGCTCCAGGCCAGTGCTGTCTCTCAGCATCCAGGCCAGTGCTGTCTCTCAGCATCCAGGCCAGTGCTGTCTCAGCGTCCAGGCCAGTGCTGTCTCTCAGCGTCCAGGCCAGTGCTGTTCTCAGCATCAGGCCAGTGCTGTCTCTCAGCGTCCAGGCCAGTGCTGTCTCTCAGCATCCAGGCCAGTGCTGTCTGTCAGCATCCAGGCCAGTGCTGTCTCTCATCGTCCAGGCCACTGCTGTCTCTCATCATCCAGGCCAGTGCTGTCTCTCAGCATCCAGGCCAGTGCTGTCTCTCATCATCCAGCCAGTGCTGTCAGTCAGCCATCCAGACCAGTGCTGTCAGTCAGCATCCAGACCAGTGCTGTCTGTCAGCGTCCAGGCCAGTGCTGTCTCTCAGCGTCCAGGCCAGTGCTGTCTCTCAGCATCCAGGCCAGTGCTGTCTCTCAGCATCCAGGCCAGTGCTGTCTCTCAGCGTCCAGGCCAGTGCTGTCTCTCAGCGTCCAGGCAGTGCTGTCTCTCACATCCGGCCAGTGCTGTCTCTCATCAATCCCAGGCCAGTGCTGTCTCTCATCATCCAGGCCAGTGCTGTCTCTCATCATCCAGGCCAGTGCTGTCTCTCCTCATCCAGGCCAGTTGCTGTCCCGTC
>NW_024060847.1:0-20096 GCF_016432855.1 Salvelinus namaycush
ATGTTGTAGTGTGTATTAACATGTTGTAGTGTGTATTAACAGTTGTAGCTGTAGTGTGTATTAACATGTTGTAGTGTGTATTAATGTTGTAGTGTGTATTAACATGTTGTAGTGTGTATTAACATGTTGTAGTGTGTATTAACATGTTGTAGTGTGTATTAACATGTTGTAGTGTGTATTAACATGTTGTAGTGTGTATTAACATGTTGTAGTGTGTATTAACATGTTGTAGTGTGTATTAACATGTTGTAGTGTGTGACAACATGTTGTAGTGTGTATTAACATGCTGTAGTGTGTATTAACATGTTGTAGTGTGTATTAACATGTTGTAGTGTGTATTAACATGTTGTAGTGTGTGACAACATGTTGTAGTGTGTATTAACATGTTGTAGTGTGTATTAACATGTTGTAGTGTGTATTAACATGTTGTAGTGTGTAACAACATGTTGTAGTGTGTATTAACATGTTGTAGTGTGTATTAACATGTTGTAGTGTGTATTAACATGTTGTAGTGTGTATTAACATGTTGTAGTGTGTATTAACATGTTGTAGTGTGTAACAACATGTTGTAGTGTGTATTAACATGTTGTAGTGTATTAACATGTTGTAGTGTGTATTAACATGGTGTAGTGTGTATTAACATGTTGTAGTGTGTATTAACATGTTGTAGTGTGTATTAACATGTTGTAGTGTGTATTAAACATGTTGTAGTGTGTGACAACATGTTGTAGTGCGTATTAACATGTTGTAGTGTGTATTAACATGTTGTAGTGTGTATTAACATGTTGTAGTGTGTATTAACATGTTGTAGTGTGTATTAACATGTTGTAGTGTGTATTAACATGCTGTAGTGTGTATTAACATGTTGTAGTGTGTATTAACATGTTGTAGTGTGTATTAACATGTTGTAGAGGTGTATTAACATGTTGTAGTGTGTATTAACATGTTGTAGTGTGTATTAACATGTTGTAGTGTGTATTAACATGTTGTAGTGTGTATTAACATGTTGTAGTGTATTAACATGTTGTAGTGTGTATTAACATGTTGTAGTGTGTATTAACATGTTGTAGTGTGTGACAACATGTTGTAGTGTGTATTAACATGTTGTAGTGTGTATTAACATGTTGTAGTGTGTATTAACATGTTGTAGTGTGTATTAACATGTTGTAGTGTGTATTAACATGGTGTAGTGTGTATTAACATGTTGTAGTGTGTATTAACATGTTGTAGTGTGTATTAACATGTTGTAGTGTGTATTAACATGTTGTAGTGTGTATTAACATGTTGTAGTGTGTGACAACATGTTGTAGTGTGTATTAACATGTTGTAGTGTGTATTAACATGTTGTAGTGTGTATTAACATGTTGTAGTGTGTATTAACATGTTGTAGTGTGTATTAACATGTTGTAGTGTGTATTAACATGTGTGTAGTGTGTATTAAACATGTTGTAGTGTGTATAACATGTTGTAGTGTGTACTTAACATGTTGTAGTGTGTATAACATGTTGTAGTGTGTATATAACATGTGTAGTGTGTATTAACATGGTGTTAGGTGTGTATTAACATGTTGTAGTGTGTATTAACATGTTGTAGTGTGTATTAACATGTTGTAGTGTGTATTAACATGTTGTAGTGTGTATTAACATGTTGTAGTGTGTATTAACATGTTGTAGTGTGTATTAACATGTTGTAGGTGGTGGTATTACAATGTTGTAGTGTGTATTAACATGTTGTAGTGTGTATTAACATGTTGTAGTGTGTATTAACATGTTGTAGTGTGTATTAACATGGTGTAGTGTGTATAAACATGTTGTAGTGTGTATTAACATGTTGTAGTTGGGTATTAAACATGTTGTAGTGTGTATTAACAATGTTGTAGTGTGTATTAACATGTTGTAGTGTGTATTAACATGTTGTAGTGTTGTTATTAACATGTTGTAGTGTGTATTAACATGTGAGTGTGTATTACATGTTGTAGGTGTGACAACATGTTGTAGTGTGTAATTAACCTGTTGTAGTAGGTTGTATTAACATGTTGCTAGTGTGTATTAACATGTTTGTATTGTGTAATTAACATGTTGATAGTGTGTATTAACATGTTGTTAGGTGTGTGACCACATGTTTGTAGTGTGTCTTAACATGTTGTCAGTGTATTGTGTATTAACATGTTGTAGTTGTGTATTGACATGTTGTAGTGTTTGTTTTATTAACATGTTGTAGTGTGTATTAACATGTTGTAGTGTGTATTAACATGTTTTGTAGTGTGTAAACTACATGTTGTACGTGTGTATTAACCATTGTTGTAGTGTGTATTTAACATGTGTCGTGTGTCTTATATTAACATGTTGTAGTGTGTATTAACATGGGTGTAGTGTGTCGTTAACATGTTGTAGTGTGTATTAACATGTTGTAGTGTTTGTAACAACATGTGTAGTGTGTATTAACATGTTGTAGTGTGTATTAACATGTGTAGTGTGTATTAACATGTGTGTGTATTAACATGTTGTAGTGTGTGACAACATGTTGTAGTGTGTATTAACATGTTGTAGTGTGTATTAACATGTTGTAGTGTGTATTAACATGTTGTAGTGTGTATTAACATGTTGTAGTGTGTATTAACATGTTGTAGTGTGTATTAACATGTTGTAGTGTGTATTAACATGTTGTAGTGTGTATTAACATGTTGTAGTGTGTATTAACATGTTGTAGTGTGTATTAACATGTTGTAGTGTGTATTAACATGTTGTAGTGTGTATTAACATGTTGTAGTGTGTAACATTTACATTTAAGTCATTTTCTCTTCTCTTTCTTTTCTCTTATCCAGAGCGACTTACAAATTGGTGCATTCACCTTATGATATCCACGATGGCCTAGTAGTGTGTAACTACATGTTGTAGTGCGTGATTGGGACTGTCTGTCTGCGTTTGTGTACTAATAGGAGCATCCTGTCTTTAAAGCCAACGTCAACACAGAGATGACCCTTCTTTAAAACCCAGTCTCAGAGAGAGGTTAGCGTTAGGGTGAACATCAGAACAGAGAGAGGAGGAATGCTCCTAAAGGGTTCTGAAGGGGCTGCTATAGATAGAGAGGTTAGAGTGAACAGCAGAACAGAGAGGGGAGGAATGCTCCTAAAGGGTTCTGAAGGGGCTGCTATAGATAGAGAGGTTAGGGTGAACATCAGAACAGAGAGAGGAGGAATGCTCCTAAAGGGTTCTGAAGGGGCTGCTATAGATAGAGAGGTTAGAGTGAACAGCAGAACAGAGAGGGGAGGAATGCTCCTAAAGGGTTCTGAAGGGGCTGCTATAGATAGAGAGGTTAGAGTGAACAGCAGAACAGAGAGGAGGAATGCTCCTAAAGGGTCCTGAAGGGGCTGCTATAGATAGAGAGGTTAGAGTGAACAGCAGAACAGAGAGGGGAGGAATGCTCCTAAAGGGTTCTGAAGGGGCTGCTATAGATAGAGAGGTTTGAGTGAACAGCAGAACAGAGAGGGGAGGAATGCTCCTAAAGGGTTCTGAAGGGGCTGCTATAGATAGAGAGGTTAGAGTGAACAGCAGAACAGAGAGGGGAGGAATGCTCCTAAAGGGTCCTGAAGGGGCTGCTATAGATAGAGAGGTTAGAGTGAACAGCAGAACAGAGAGGGGAGGAATGCTCCTAAAGGGTTCTGAAGGGGCTGCTATAGATAGAGAGGTTAGAGTGAACAGCAGAACAGAGGGGAGGAATGCTCCTAAAGGGTCCTGAAGGGGCTGCTATAGATAGAGAGGTTAGAGTGAACAGCAGAACAGAGAGGAGGAATGCTCCTAAAGGGTTCTGAAGGGGCTGCTATAGATAGAGAGGTTTGAGTGAACAGCAGAACAGAGAGGAGGAATGCTCCTAAAGGGTCCTGAAGGGGCTGCTATAGATAGAGAGGTTAGAGTGAACAGCAGAACAGAGAGGAGGAATGCTCCTAAAGGGTTCTGAAGGGGCTGCTATAGATAGAGAGGTTAGAGTGAACAGCAGAACAGAGAGGGGAGGAATGCTCCTAAAGGGTCCTGAAGGGGCTGCTATAGATAGAGAGGTTAGAGTGAACAGCAGAACAGAGAGGGGAGGAATGTTCCTAAAGGGTTCTGAAGGGGCTGCTATAGATAGAGAGGTTAGAGTGAACAGCAGAACAGAGAGGAGGAATGCTCCTAAAGGGTTCTGAAGGGGCTGCTATAGATAGAGAGGTTTGAGTGAACAGCAGAACAGAGAGGGGAGGAATGCTCCTAAAGGGTTCTGAAGGGGCTGCTATAGATAGAGAGGTTAGAGTGAACAGCAGAACAGAGAGGGGAGGAATGCTCCTAAAGGGTCCTGAAGGGGCTGCTATAGATAGAGAGGTTAGAGTGAACAGCAGAACAGAGAGGGGAGGAATGCTCCTAAAGGGTTCTGAAGGGGCTGCTATAGATAGAGAGGTTAGAGTGAACAGCAGAACAGAGAGGGGAGGAATGCTCCTAAAGGGTTCTGAAGGGGCTGCTATAGATAGAGAGGTTAGAGTGAACAGCAGAACAGAGAGGAGGAATGCTCCTAAAGGGTTCTGAAGGGGCTGCTATAGATAGAGAGGTTAGAGTGAACAGCAGAACAGAGAGGGGAGGAATGCTCCTAAAGAGTTCTGAAGGGGCTGCTATAGATAGAGAGGTTAGAGTGAACAGCAGAACAGAGAGAGGAGGAATGCTCCTAAAGGGTTCTGAAGGGGCTGCTTTAGATAGAGAGGTTAGAGTGAACAGCAGAACAGAGAGGAGGAATGCTCCTAAAGGGTTCTGAAGGGGCTGCTATAGATAGAGAGGTTAGAGTGAACAGCAGAACAGAGAGGAGGAATGCTCCTAAAGGGTTCTGAAGGGGCTGCTATAGATAGAGAGGTTAGAGTGAACAGCAGAACAGAGAGGGGAGGAATGCTCCTAAAGGGTCCTGGAGGGGCTGCTATAGATAGAGAGGTTAGAGTGAACAGTAGAACAGAGAGGGGAGGAATGCTCCTAAAGGGTCCTGAAGGGGCTGCTATAGATAGAGAGGTTAGAGTGAACAGCAGAACAGAGAGGGGAGGAATGCTCCTAAAGGGTTCTGAAGGGGCTGCTATAGATAGAGAGGTTAGAGTGAACAGCAGAACAGAGAGGGGAGGAATGCTCCTAAAGGGTTCTGAAGGGGCTGCTATAGATAGAGAGGTTAGAGTGAACAGCAGAACAGAGAGGGGAGGAATGCTCCTAAAGGGTTCTGAAGGGGCTGCTATAGATAGAGAGGTTAGAGTGAACAGCAGAACAGAGGGGAGGAATGCTCCTAAAGGGTTCTGAAGGGGCTGCTATAGATAGAGAGGTTAGAGTGAACAGCAGAACAGAGAGGGGAGGAATGCTCCTAAAGGGTTCTGAAGGGGCTGCTATAGATAGAGAGGTTTGAGTGAACAGCAGAACAGAGAGGAGGAATGCTCTTAAAGGGTCCTGAAGGGGCTGCTATAGATAGAGAGGTTAGAGTGAACAGCAGAACAGAGAGGGGAGGAATGCTCCTAAAGGGTTCTGAAGGGGCTGCTATAGATAGAGAGGTTTGAGTGAACAGCAGAACAGAGAGGGGAGGAATGCTCCTAAAGGGTTCTGAAGGGGCTGCTATAGATAGAGAGGTTAGAGTGAACAGCAGAACAGAGAGGGGAGGAATGCTCCTAAAGGGTCCTGAAGGGGCTGCTATAGATAGAGAGGTTAGAGTGAACAGCAGAACAGAGAGGGGAGGAATGCTCCTAAAGGGTTCTGAAGGGGCTGCTATAGATAGAGAGGTTAGAGTGAACAGCAGAACAGAGAGGGGAGGAATGCTCCTAAAGGGTTCTGAAGGGGCTGCTATAGATAGAGAGGTTAGAGTGAACAGCAGAACAGAGAGGGGAGGAATGCTCCTAAAGGGTTCTGAAGGGGCTGCTATAGATAGAGAGGTTAGAGTGAACAGCAGAACAGAGGGGAGGAATGCTCCTAAAGGGTTCTGAAGGGGCTGCTATAGATAGAGAGGTTAGAGTGAACAGCAGAACAGAGAGGGGAGGAATGCTCCTAAAGGGTTCTGAAGGGGCTGCTATAGATAGAGAGGTTTGAGTGAACAGCAGAACAGAGAGGAGGAATGCTCTTAAAGGGTCCTGAAGGGGCTGCTATAGATAGAGAGGTTAGAGTGAACAGCAGAACAGAGAGGGGAGGAATGCTCCTAAAGGGTTCTGAAGGGGCTGCTATAGATAGAGAGGTTAGAGTGAACAGCAGAACAGAGAGGGGAGGAATGCTCCTAAAGGGTCCTGAAGGGGCTGCTATAGATAGAGAGGTTAGAGTGAACAGCAGAACAGAGAGGGGAGGAATGCTCCTAAAGGGTCCTGAAGGGGCTGCTTTAGATAGAGAGGTTAGAGTGAACAGCAGAACAGAGAGGAGGACTGCTCCTAAAGGGTTCTGAAGGGGCTGCTATAGATAGAGAGGTTAGAGTGAACAGCAGAACAGAGAGGAGGAATGCTCCTAAAGGGTCCTGAAGGGGCTGCTATAGATAGAGAGGTTAGAGTGAACAGCAGAACAGAGAGGGGAGGAATGCTCCTAAAGGGTCCTGAAGGGGCTGCTATAGATAGAGAAGTTAGAGTGAACAGTAGAACAGAGAGGGGAGGAATGCTCCTAAAGGGTCCTGAAGGGGCTGCTATAGATAGAGAGGTTAGAGTGAACAGCAGAACAGAGAGGGGAGGAATGCTCCTAAAGGGTTCTGAAGGGGCTGCTATAGATAGAGAGGTTAGAGTGAACAGCAGAACAGAGAGGGGAGGAATGCTCCTAAAGGGTCCTGAAGGGGCTGCTATAGATAGAGAGGTTAGAGTGAACAGTAGAACAGAGAGGGGAGGAATGCTCCTAAAGGGTCCTGAAGGGGCTGCTATAGATAGAGAGGTTAGAGTGAACAGCAGAACAGAGAGGGGAGGAATGCTCCTAAAGGGTTCTGAAGGGGCTGCTATAGATAGAGAGGTTAGAGTGAACAGCAGAACAGAGAGGAGGAATGCTCCTAAAGGGTTCTGAAGGGGCTGCTATAGATAGAGAGGTTAGAGTGAACAGCAGAACAGAGAGGGGAGGAATGCTCCTAAAGGGTTCTGAAGGGGCTGCTATAGATAGAGAGGTTAGAGTGAACAGCAGAACAGAGATGGGAGGAATGCTCCTAAAGGGTTCTGAAGGGGGCTGCTATAGATAGAGAGGTTAGAGTGAACAGCAGAACAGAGAGGAGGAATGCTCCTAAAGGGTCCTGAAGGGGCTGCTATAGATAGAGAGGTTAGAGTGAACAGCAGAACAGAGAGGTTGAGGAATGCTCCTAAAGGGTTCTGAAGGGGCTGCTATAGATAGAGAGGTTAGAGTGAACAGCAGAACAGAGAGGAGGAATGCTCCTAAAGGGTTCTGAAGGGGCTGCTATAGATAGAGAGGTTAGAGTGAACAGCAGAACAGAGAGGAGGAATGCTCCTAAAGGGTTCTGAAGGGGCTGCTATAGATAGAGAGGTTAGAGTGAACAGCAGAACAGAGAGAGGAGGAATGCTCCTAAAGGGTTCTGAAGGGGCTGCTATAGATAGAGAGGTTAGAGTGAACAGCAGAACAGAGAGGGGAGGAATGCTCCTAAAGGGTCCTGAAGGGGCTGCTATAGATAGAGAGGTTAGAGTGAACAGCAGAACAGAGAGAGGAGGAATGCTCCTAAAGGGTCCTGAAGGGGCTGCTATAGATAGAGAGGTTAGAGTGAACAGCAGAACAGAGAGAGGAGGAATGCTCCTAAAGGGTTCTGAAGGGGCTGCTATAGATAGAGAGGTTAGAGTGAACAGCAGAACAGAGAGGGGAGGAATGCTCCTAAAGGGTTCTGAAGGTGCTGCTATAGATAGAGAGGTTAGAGTGAACAGCAGAACAGAGAGGAGGAATGCTCCTAAAGGGTCCTGAAGGGGCTGCTATAGATAGAGAGGTTAGAGTGAACAGCAGAACAGAGAGGAGGAATGCTCCTAAAGGGTTCTGAAGGGGCTGCTATAGATAGAGAGGTTAGAGTGAACAGCAGAACAGAGAGGGGAGGAATGCTCCTAAAGGGTCCTGAAGGGGCTGCTATAGATAGAGAGGTTAGAGTGAACAGCAGAACAGAGAGAGGAGGAATGCTCCTAAAGGGTTCTGAAGGGGCTGCTATAGATAGAGAGGTTAGAGTGAACAGCAGAACAGAGAGGGGAGGAATGCTCCTAAAGGGTTCTGAAGGGGCTGCTATAGATAGAGAGGTTAGAGTGAACAGCAGAACAGAGAGGGGAGGAATGCTCCTAAAGGGTTCTGAAGGGGCTGCTATAGATAGAGAGGTTAGAGTGAACAGCAGAACAGAGAGGAGGAATGCTCCTAAAGGGTTCTGAAGGGGCTGCTATAGATAGAGAGGTTTGAGTGAACAGCAGAACAGAGAGGGGAGGAATGCTCCTAAAGGGTTCTGAAGGGGCTGCTATAGATAGAGAGGTTAGAGTGAACATCAGAACAGAGAGGAAGAATGCTCCTAAAGGGTTCTGAAGGGGCTGCTATAGATAGAGAGGTTAGAGTGAACAGCAGAACAGAGAGGGTAGAGGAGGACCAGGGTCAGCATGTTGCAGTCCAGGCTGAAAGGCCTGTTGAATGGGAGACTGTGTCACGAGGCAGATTCATCTCTGCTTACTAGTACACAATCTGAAAATTATGTCTCTTTCAGACCTGTTCTGAATGTGTGGGCCTAACCCAACACGTACACGCTTATACCTTGTTCTAACATGGGTACTTTGTCCTGATATTGTCCACTTTCTGATTGTGCCCACATTTTCAGACAGGTGTGGACTATCAAACGAGACATTGTGACCACCTCTGGACGTAGTCAGACACGCATGGTCTCTGGATATTTTACTAGTGTAGACAGATCTGTCCAGAGAAACCCTTTAATAAATAAGACAAAAAGTAGGTTTGAATGTCACTGAGGGGGAAGGTTGGATGGTGGCCATGCAGTTGGGAGCTTGGGCCGACGGCCGAGAGGTCGCTGATTCAGGTCAACAATTTGATTTGGTGGGAGATCTGTCGATGTGACCTTGGGCGGGGCGCATAACATAAATTAAATAAATATGTATTGGTCGCGTACAAATCAAAATCAAATCAAATTTTATTTGTCACATACACATGGTTAGCAGATGTTAATGCGAGTGTAGCGAAATGCTTGTGCTTCTAGTTCCGACAATGCAGTAATAACCAACGAGTAATCTAACCTAACAATTCCACAACTACTACCTTATACACACAAGTGTAAAGGGATAAAGAATATGTACATAAAGATATATGAATGAGTGATGGTACAGAACGGTATAGGGTGCTGTTGATGTCTTGAAGGGCAGGCAGTGTGCTCCCGGTGATGCGTTGGGCTGACCGCACCACCCTCTGGAGAGCCCTGCGGTTGTGGACGGTGCCGTACCAGGCGGTGATACAGCCCGCAGGATGTTCTCAATGGTGCAACTGTAGATGTCCGTGAGGGTCTTAGGGACAAGCCAAATTTCTTCAGCCTCCTGAGATTGAAGAGGTGCTGTCGCGCCTTCTTCACCACACTGTCTGTGTAAAGTGACCATTTCAGGTCATCAGTGATGTGCACACCGATGAACTTTAAGCTTTTGATGTGGATTGGGTCATGTCTCTCTGCTGTCTTGTCACGACTTCCGCCGAAGTCGGCCCTTCTCCTTGTTCGGGTGGTGTTCGGCGGTCGACGTCACCGGCTTTCTAGTCACCATCGATCCATTTTTCAGTTTCGTTTTGTTTTGTCTGTATTATACACACCTGGTTTCAATTCCCCCATCATGTTCCCTATTTAACCCTCTGGCTTTCATTTCTGTTTTGTCCGTGATTGTTTGTACGTTAGGTGTTGTGGTTGATACGTGTATGTATCTGTTTATTTCCATTTGTGGAAATTGTGCATTAATTTTGAGTAAATCACTGTGGTTTCGCTCAACACCTGTGTCCTGCGTTTGACTCCGAAAATTCTCCGCACACAACCCTGACAGAATCACGGACCAAACTTCAAATGGAGTCAGCAGGCGCAGCCAGCCCTTCTCTCCAAGTAGAGGAGCAGGTTCAACAGCACGCGACCATGTTGCATAGTTTAGGGACAGCCATGGATCGCGTGCTGCAAACTATGGACAGATGGGAGAGAGGAGGTCTCCCAGTAAATCATACCCCAGCACCAACACCCGCACCTCCACCTACACCACCATCCATCCCTCCACCGGTCGGAACCAGTGGAATTCGGCTCTCGCTCCCAGGAGCGTATGATGGAACAGCAGCTGGGTGTCAGGGTTTCCTCCTACAGCTGGAGCTATACCTGGCCTCTGTTCATCCGTCCCCTTCAGGACACGAGAGGGTGGGCGCCCTCATCTCCTGTCTGACTGGTAAAGCCCTGGAGTGGGCCAACGCCATCTGGGGAGGAGAGGGATCTACCCGAGATAACTATGATGACTTCTCTCGCCGCTTCCGGGCCGTCTTTGATCATCCACCTGAAGGGAGAGCGGCGGGAGAGCGATTGTTCCATCTAAGGCAGGGGATGAGGAGCGCTCAAGATTTCGCCTTGGACTTCCGTACTCTGGCCGCTGGTGCGGGATGGAATGAGCGGGCCCTGATCGACCACTACAGGTGTAGTCTACGAGAGGACGTTCGTAGGGAGCTAGCCTGCAGGGACACCACTCTCAATCTGGACCAGCTGGTAGATTTATCTATCCGGCTGGATAACCTGTTGGCCTCCCGCGGGCGTCTAGATCCGGGTCCGCACATTCCATTACCCAGCTTCTTGGATCCAACCCCTATGGAGTTGGGAGGGGCTGCTAGGAGGGAGACCGGAGGGGGAACCACTCCATGTACCAACTGTGGACGCAGAGGGCACACTGCTGTCCGGTGCTGGGGTGTTTCTCCTGGAAGTCGAGGTAGCAGGCGGAGCACTGGTGGGTCGTCTCAGGTGAGTAGGCACATAACTCACCCAGAGCCTTCTGTTGCACACATGTGGTTATCTATAGAATTTCCTGAGTTTTCCCCACATTCCCAGCATAAGGCGCTAGTAGATTCAGGCGCAGCTGGGAACTTTATTGACTGCTCTTTGGCTCATAGCTTAGGGATCCCTATTATTCCGGTTGATGTTCCCTTCCCTGTACATGCCTTAGATAGTCGTCCTTTGGGGTCGGGGCTGGTTGGGGAGGTCACAGCGCCCATCGCTATGAGAACGCAGGGGGATCACGAGGAGAGAATTAGTCTCTTTCTGATCGACTCTCCTGCGTTTCCTGTTGTGTTGGGTCTTCCCTGGTTGGCCTCTCATGATCCGATTATTTCGTGGCAACAGAGGGCTCTCAAGGGATGGTCCTGTCAGTGTTCAGGGAGGTGTGTAGGTGTTTCCTTAGGTGCCACTACGGTGGAAAGTCCAAACCAGGTTTCCACCATGCACATTCCTCCCGAATATGCCGATTTGGCACTCGCCTTCTGTAAGAAGAAGGCGACTCAATTACCACCCCATCGACCGGGGGATTGTGTGATAGATCTCTTGGTAGACGCTACACTTCCCAGGAGTCACGTGTATCCTCTGTCACAGGAGGAGACGGTGGCTATGGAGACATATGTCACCGAATCTCTGGGACAGGGATACATTCGGCCTTCCATCTCACCTGTCTCCTCGAGTTTCTTTTTCGTGAAGAAGAAGGATGGAGGTTTGCGCCCGTGTATTGATTATCGCGGATTGAATAAGATCACGGTAAAATACAGTTACCCGCTACCACTTATAGCGAGTATGACCGAGTCATTACACGGGCACGCTTCTTCACAAAATTGGACCTCAGGAGCGCTTACAACCTGGTGCGTATCAAGGGGGGAGATGAGTGGAAGACAGCATTTAGCACCACTTCTGGGCATTATGAGTACCTCGTCATGCCGTACGGGTTAATGAATGCTCCATCAGTCTTCCAATCCTTTGTGGATGAGATCTTTAGGGACCTGCACGGTCAGGGTGTAGTGGTGTATATAGACGACATTCTAATATATTCCGCTACACGCGCCGAGCATGTGTCCCTAGTGCGCAGGGTGCTTGGTCGACTGTTGGAGCATGACCTGTACGTCAAGGCTGAGAAATGTCTGTTCTTCCAACAGTCCATCTCCTTCCTAGGGTACCGCTTTTCAGCGTCAGGGGTAGAGATGGAGAATGACCGCATTTCAGCCGTGCGTAATTGGCCGACTCCAACCACGGTAAAGGAGGTGCAGCGGTTTTTAGGGTTTGCCAACTACTACCGGAGATTTATCCGGGGTTTTGGGCAGGTAGCGGCTCCCATTACCTCACTGCTGAAGGGAGGACCGGTGCGACTGCAGTGGACAGTTGGGGCGGACAGGGCGTTTGGTCACCTGAAGGCTCTGTTTACCTCAGCTCCCGTGCTGGCTCATCCTGATCCTTCCTTAGCATTCATAGTTGAGGTGGACGCGTCCGAGGCGGGGATAGGGGCTGTGCTGTCTCAGCGCTCGGGTACGCCTCTAAAACTCCGCCCCTGTGCATTCTTTTCGAAGAAGCTCAGCCCGGCGGAGCGAAACTATGATGTGGGGGACCGGGAGTTGCTGGCTGTTGTCATGGCTCTGAAAGCGTGAAGACATTGGCTTGAGGGGGCAAGACACCCTTTTCTCATTTGGACTGACCACCGCAATCTGGAGTACATCCGGGCGGCGAGGAGAATGAACCCTCGCCAGGCAAGGTGGGCCATGTTTTTCACCCGTTTTGATTTCACCCTTTCCTACAAACCAGGTTCCCAGAACGTTAAGGCAGACGCACTGTCCCGGCTGTATGATACAGAGGAGAGGTCCTCAGATCCCACTCCCATCATTCCAGCCTCTCGCCTGGTGGCACCGGTGGTATGGGAAGTGGACGCGGATATCGAACGGGCGTCACGTTCAGAGCCCATTCCACCTGACTGTCCAGCTGGGCGTATGTACGTTCCGTTTGATGTCCGCGATCGTTTGATCTGTTGGGCTCATACGTCACCCTCCTCTGGTCATCCTGGTATCGGTCGGACGGTGCGCTGCCTTGCGGGGAAGTACTGGTGGCCCACTTTAGCTAAGGACGTGCGGGTTTATGTGTCCTCCTGTTCGGTATGTGCACAGTGCAAGGCACCTAGACATCTGCCCAGAGGGAAATTACAACCCCTTCCCGTTCCACAGCGACCGTGGTCACACCTATCGGTGGATTTTGTGACGGATCTTCCCCCGTCACAGGGCAACACCACGATCCTGGTCGTTGTGGATCGGTTTTCTAAGTCCTGCCGTCTCCTTCCTTTGCCCGGTCTCCCTACGGCTCTACAAACTGCGGAGGCTCTGTTCACCCACGTATTCCGGCACTACGGGGTGCCTGAGGATATAGTGTCTGATCGGGGTCCCCAATTTACGTCTAGAGTCTGGAGGGCGTTTATGGAACGCCTGGGGATCTCGGTCAGCCTTACCTCAGGTTTCCACCCCGAGAGCAACGGGCAGGTGGAAAGAGTCAACCAGGATGTGGGTAGGTTTCTGAGGTCCTATTGCCAGGACCGGCCGGGGGAGTGGGCGGCTTACATCCCCGGGGCGGAGATGGCCCAAAACTCCCTCCGCCACTCCTCTACCAACCTATCCCCATTTCAGTGTGTGCTAGGTTACCAGCCGGTCCTGGCACCATGGCATCAGAGCCAGACTGAGGCTCCTGCGGTGGATGAATGGTTTCGGCACTCAGAGGAGACTTGGAACGCTGCCCATGTGCGGTTACAACGGGCCATCAGTGAGGCCCCGGTGTATGCACCAGGGGATCGGGTCTGGCTCTCGACCCGAAACCTACCCCTTCACCTGCCCTGCCGGAAGCTGGGTCCGCGGTTTGTGGGGCCATTTAAAGTCCTGAGGAGACTGAACGAGGTTTGTTATAGGTTACAACTCCCCCCTGATTACCGTATTAATCCCTCGTTCCATGTGTCTCTCCTCAGGCCGGTGGTGGCTGGTCCGCTCCAGCAGTCTGAGGTGCGGGAGGTCCCTCCGCCCCCTCTTGACATAGAGGGGGTCCCGGCGTATATCGTAAGGGCCATCATGGATTCTAGACGTCGGGCGAGGGGCCTTCAGTACCTCGTGGAGTGGGAGGGGTACGGTCCGGAGGAGAGATGCTGGGTACCGGTGGAGGACATTCTAGATCCATCCATGTTACAAGAGTTTCACCGTCTCCACCCGGATCGCCCTGCACCTCGCCCTCCGGGTCGTCCCCGAGGCCGGTGTCGTCGCGCTGCTGGAGCCGCGCGTCAGGGGAGGGGTACTGTCACGACTTCCGCCGAAGTCGGCCCTTCTCCTTGTTCGGGTGGTGTTCGGCGGTCGACGTCACCGGCTTTCTAGTCACCATAGATCCATTTTTCAGTTTCGTTTTGTTTTGTCTGTATTATACACACCTGGTTTCAATTCCCCCATCATGTTCCCTATTTAACCCTCTGGCTTTCATTTCTGTTTTGTCTGTGATTGTTTGTACGTTAGGTGTTGTGGTTGATACGTGTATGTATCTGTTTATTTCCATTTGTGGAAATTGTGCATTAATTTTGAGTAAATCACTGTGGTTTCGCTCAACACCTGTGTCCTGCGTTTGACTCCGAAAATTCTCCGCACACAACCCTGACATGTCTCCTGTTTGGATAATAAATATGGCGCCGACAGAGATGGTCGCCTCGCTTCAGGTCCTTAGAAAACTATGCAGTTATTTGTTGTTTTTATGTATTATTTCTTACATTGTTACAACAGAAAATAAATCTTATAACATACAGCCGGGAAGAACTATTGGATATAAGAACAACATTACCAACATTATGACTAGGAATACGACTTTCCCGAAGCTGATCCTTCGTTCGGACCTCCAACCTGGACATGGGATCTTATCCCAGTGGCCGACCCAAAACAACGTCATCGCCGCAGGAGAGGCAGACGGAGCGGCCTGCTGGTCAGACTCAGAAGGAGAGCACACCATCCACCGCTCCCGAGCATACCACTCGGCAATGTCCAGTCTCTAGACAACAAGGTGGATGAATTTAGGGCACGAGTTGCCTTCCAGAGAGACATCAGAGGTTGTAACATTCTCTGTTTCATGGAAACATGGCTCACTCGGGAAAAGTTGTCAGAGTCGATACAGCCACCCGGTTTCTTCATGCATCGTGCCGACAGAAACAAACATCTCTGTGGTAAGAAGAAGGGCGGGGGTTTATTCCTTATGATTAACGATTCATGGTGTAATCACAAAATCATACAGGAACTTAAGTCCCTCTGTTCACCTGACCTAGAATTCCTTACAATCAAATGCCGATCTCATTATCTATCATCTATTATTATCCATATATCATAACCGCCATCGATGAAAGACAGTACTGTGCAGCCGTCTTCATCGACCGGGCCTGTTGTCCTGACCTTTGGCAGTCTCTATGGAGGTACCACAGGGTTCAATTCTCGGGCTGACTTAATTCTCTGTATATATCAAAGTTGACTAGGAGCCGTGTCTGTCGGCGCCATCTTGTTGTCAGGGAAACATGAGAAACAGCTTGATTTACTAGTGACATGGAGCTGACGGTTCCATGTTGCCGTGGTCCATGTTGCCGTGGCAATATATACTGACAGACTGAGGAGGTAGTTATACTGGGGAGGGATATACTGTGGACAGACTGAGGGGGTAGTTATACTGGGGAGGGATATACTGTGGACAGACTGAGGGGGTAGTTATACTGGGATATACTGTGGACAACTCCTTTGCCATCTACAGTGGAGAGACAGAGGGGAGAGTTATACTGGGATATACTGTGGACAGTATAGTATATATCTACAGTGGAGAGACTGAGGGGAGAGTTATACTGGGATATACTGTTGTAACGGCTGTCCTCCTCTTCGTCCGAAGAGGAGGAGTAGGGATTGGACCAAAATGCAGCGGGTTTTGAAAACATAATGAAATTTATTAATAGAACGCCGAAACACGAAGAACACTTGAATAAACTTCAAAACAAAATAAACGACGTAGACAGACCTGAACTATAGAACTTACATATACACGAAGAACGCATGAACAGGTACAGACTACAAACAAACGCTACAGTCCCGTGTGGTACAAACATACATACAAACACGGAAGACAATCACCCACAAACAAACAGTGTGAACAGCCTACCTTTATATGGTTCTCAATCAGAGGAAACGTCAAACACCTGTCCCTGATTGAGAACCATATAAGGCTAATTACCAATGACCTAAACATAGAAACACAAAACATAGAATGCCCACCCCAACTCACGCCCTGACCAACTAAACACATACAAAACAACAGAAAACAGGTCAGGAACGTGACAGAACCCCCCCCCTCAAGGTGCGAACTCCGGGCGCACCCCTAAAACTCAAGGGGAGGGTCTGGGTGGGCATCTGTCCGCGGTGGCGGCTCCGGCGCAGGACGAGGACACCACTCCACCATTGTCTTTGTCCCCCTCCTTAGCGTCCTCCGAGTGGCGATCCTCGCCCCCAACCCTGGTCTAGGAACCTTCACACCGGTCCCCCCTAGATAACTCAGGACATAGAGGTAGCTCAGGATAGAGAGGTAACTCAGGACAGAGAGATAGCTCATGACAAAGAGGTAGCTCAGGACAGAGAGGCAACTCCGGACTAATGGCAGCTCCGGACTGAGTGGCAGTTCCGGACTGAGTGGCAGCTCTGGACTGAGTGGCAGCTCCGGACTATAGGACAGCTCCGGACTGAGTGGCAGCTCCGGACTATAGGGCAGCTCATGACTGTAGGGCAGCTCATGACTGTAGGGCAGCTCATGACTGTAGGGCAGCTCATGACTGGAGGGCAGCTCATGACTGGAGGGCAGCTCATGACTGGAGGACAGCTCATGACTGGAGGGCAGCACCGGACTGGCTGGCGGAGCCTGGCTGGCGGGCTCTGGCGGATCCTGGCTGGCGGGCTCTGGCGGATCCTGGCTGGCGGGCTCTGGCGGATCCTGGCTGGCGGGCTCTGGCGGATCCTGGCTGGCGGGCTCTGGCGGATCCTGGCTGGCGGGCTCTGGCGGATCCTGGCTGGCGGGCTCTGGCGGATTCTGGCTGGCTGGCGGCTCTGGCGGATCCTGGCTGGCTGGCGGCTCTTGCTGCTCATGGCTGGCTGGCGGCTCTTGCTGCTCATGGCTGGCTGGTGCCTCTGGCTGCTCATGGCTGGCTGGCGGCTCTGGCTGCTCCTGTCTGGCGGAAGGCTCTGGCTGATCCTGTCTGGCGGAAGGCTCTGGCTGATCCTGTCTGGCGGAAGGCTCTGGCTGATCCTGTCTGGCGGAAGGCTCTGGCTGATCCTGTCTGGCGGAAGGCTCTGGCTGATCCTGTCTGGCGGAAGGCTTTGGCTGCTCCTGTCTGGCGGAAGGCTCTAGCGGCTCCTGTCTGGCGGAAGGCTCTAGCGGCTCCTGTCTGGCGGACGGCTCTGAAGGCTCATGGCAGACGGGCGGCTTTGCAGGCTCAGTACAGACGGGCGGCTTTGAAGGCTCAGTACAGACGGGCAGTTCAGGCGCCGTTGGGCAGACGGGCAGTTCAGGCGCCGTTGGGCAGACGGGCAGTTCAGGCGCCGCTGGGCAGACGGGCAGTTCAGGCGCCGCTGGGCAGACGGGCAGTTCAGGCGCCGCTGGGCAGACGGGCAGTTCAGGCACCGCTGGGCAGACGGCAGACTCTGGCCGGCTGAGACGCACTGTAGGCCTGGTGCGTGGTGCCGGAACTGGAGGCACCGGGCTAAGGACACGCACCTTCAGGCTAGTGCGGGGAACAACAACAGGGCACACTGGACTCTCAAGGCGTACTATAGGCCTGGTGCGTGGTACCGGCACTGGTGGTACCGGGCTGAGGGCACGCACATCATGGCGAGTACGGGGAGAAGGAACAGTGCGTACAGGGCTCTGGAGACGCACATGAGGCTTGGTGCGTGGTGCCGGAACTGGTGGTACCGGACTGGAGACACGCACCTCAATGCTAGTGCGGGGAGCAGGAACAGGGCACACTGAGTTCTCGAGGCGCACTATAGAACTGGTGCGTGGTACCGGGACTGGTGGTACCGGGCTGAGGGCACGCACCTCAGGGCGAGTGCGGGGAGAATGATCAATGCGTACAGGGCTCTGGAGACGCACAGGAGGCTTGGTGCGTGATGCCAGCACTGGTGGTACTGGGCTGGAGACACGTATCTCAGGGCTAGTGTGGGGAGCAGTAACAGGACGCACAGGACTCTGGAGACGCACAGGAGGCTTGGTGCGTGGTGTAGGCACTGTCTTAACCAGACGGCTAGCACGCACCTCAGGACGAGTATGGAGAGCTGTTCCCAGTGACATTAACTCACCAACACGTTCATTCGGACGGATGCCGTGCCTCATGCACCAAACCAGTACATCCCTCATATCTTTCTCCTCCAATTTCTCCATTAACTCCTTTACTGTCTCTGCGTCACTCACCTCCAAATCCGCCCTCACCGGCTCCTTATGTAAAGCAGGAGGAGTTGGCTCAAGTCTCCTGACTGACCCAACTACATTCCCCGAGAGCCCCCCCCCCAAGAAATTTTTGGGTTTGACTTGCGGGCTTCCAGCCTTGTTTCCGTGCTGCCTCCTCATATCGCCGTCTCTCAGCTTTAGCTGCCTCCAGCTCCTCTTTGGGGCGGCGATATTCTCCTGGCTGTGCCCAGGGTCCTTTGCCTTCTAGGTCGTCCTCCCATGTCCATTTCTCCAAATAGTTCAGCCTCTCCTGCTGCCGCTGCTTGGTCCTGGTTTGGTGGGTGATTCTGTAACGGCTGTCCTCCTCTTCGTCCGAAGAGGAGGAGTAGGGATTGGACCAAAATGCAGCGGGTTTTGAAAACATAATGAAATTTATTAATAGAACGCCGAAACACGAAGAACACTTGAATAAACTTCAAAACAAAATAAACGACGTAGACAGACCTGAACTATAGAACTTACATATACACGAAGAACGCATGAACAGGTACAGACTACAAACAAACGCTACAGTCCCGTGTGGTACAAACATACATACAAACACGGAAGACAATCACCCACAAACAAACAGTGTGAACAGCCTACCTTTATATGGTTCTCAATCAGAGGAAACGTCAAACACCTGTCCCTGATTGAGAACCATATAAGGCTAATTACCAATGACCTAAACATAGAAACACAAAACATAGAATGCCCACCCCAACTCACGCCCTGACCAACTAAACACATACAAAACAACAGAAAACAGGTCAGGAACGTGACAACTGTGGACAGTATAGTATATATCTACAGTGGAGAGACTGAGGGGAGAGTTATACTGGGATATACTGTGGACAGTATAGTATATATCTACAGTGGAGAGACTGAGGGGAGAGTTATACTGGGATATACTGTGGACAGTATAGTATATATCTACAGTGGAGAGACTGAGGGGAGAGTTATACTGGGATATACTGTGGACAGTATAGTATATATCTACAGTGGAGAGACTGAGGGGGTAGTTATACTGGGATATACTGTGGACAGTATAGTATATATCTACAGTGGAGAGACAGAGGGGAGAGTTATACTGGGATATACTGTGGACAGTATAGTATATATCTACAGTGGAGAGACTGAGGGGAGAGTTATACTGGGATATACTGTGGACAGTATAGTATATATCTACAGTGGAGAGACTGAGGGGAGAGTTATACTGGGATATATACTGTGGACAGTATAGTATATATCTACAGTGGACAGACTGAGGGGAGAGTTATACTGGGATATACTGTGGACAGTATAGTATATATCTACAGTGGACAGACTGAGGGGAGAGTTATACTGGGATATATTGTGGACAGTATAGTATATATCTACAGTGGAGAGACTGAGGAGAGAGTTATACTGGGATATACTGTGGACAGTATAGTATATATCTACAGTGGAGAGACTGAGGGGAGAGTTATACTGGGATATACTGTGGACAGTATAGTATATATCTACAGTGGAGAGACAGAGGGAGAGTTATACTGGGATATACTGTGGACAGTATAGTATATATCTACAGTGGAGAGACTGAGGGGGTAGTTATACTGGGATATACTGTGACAGTATAGTATATATCTACA
>NW_024060848.1:0-20073 GCF_016432855.1 Salvelinus namaycush
TGTAGAGAATGTTGAGGTAGTTCTACAGTTATAACTCATATAGGTTGTCCTCTGTCCCCCTAGTAGAGAATGTTCAGGTAGTTCTACAGTTATAACTCTATAGTTGTCCTCTGTCCCCTTGTAGAGAATGTTCAGGTAGTTCTACAGTTATAACTCTATAGGTTGTCCTCTGTCCCCCTGTAGAGAAGTTTCAGGTAGTCGAAGTTATACTAGGTTAGTCCTCTGTCCCCCTGTAGAGAATGTTCAGTATTTTCTACAGTTATACTCTATAGGTTGTCCTCTGTCCCCTTGTAGAGAATGTTCAGGTAGTTCTACAGTTATAATTCTATAGGTTG
The DNA here is from genome assembly GCF_016432855.1 of Salvelinus namaycush. Classification (NCBI taxonomy): domain Eukaryota; kingdom Metazoa; phylum Chordata; class Actinopteri; order Salmoniformes; family Salmonidae; genus Salvelinus; species Salvelinus namaycush. The sequence goes on from NW_024060848.1 coordinate 336, forward strand.
TCCTCTGTCCCCTTGTAGAGAATGTTGAGGTAGTTCTACAGTTATAACTCAATAGGTTGTCCTCTGTCCCCCAGTAGAGAATGTTCAGGTAGTTCTACAGTTATAACTCTATAGGTTGTCCTCTGTCTCCCTGTAGAGAATGTTCAGGTAGTTCTACAGTTATATTCTAACTCTATAGGTTGTCCTCTGTCCCCCTGTAGAGAATGTTCAGGTAGTTCTACAGTTATAATTCTAACTCTATAGGTTGTCCTCTGTTCCCCTGTAGAGAATGGTCAGGTAGTTCTACAGTTATAACTCTATAGGTTGTCCTCTGTCCCCTTGTAGAGAATGTTCAGGTAGTTCTACAGTTATAATTCTATAGGTTGTCCTCTGTCCCCTTGTAGAGAATGTTGAGGTAGTTCTACAGTTTATAACTCATAGGTTGTCCTCTGTCCCCCAGTAGAGAATGTTCAGGTAGTTCTACAGTTATAACTCTATAGGTTGTCCTCTGTCTCCCTGTAGAGAATGTTCAGGTAGTTTCTACAGTTATAACTCTATAGGTTGTCCTCTATCCCCCTGTAGAGAATGTTCAGGTAGTTCTACAGTTATAACTCTATAGGTTGTCCTCTGTCCCCCTGTAGAGAATGTTCAGGTAGTTCTACAGTTATAATTCTAACTCTATAGGTTGTCCTCTGTCCCCCTGTAGAGAATGTTCAGGTAGTTCTACAGTTATAACTCTATAGGTTGTCCTCTGTCTCCCTGTAGAGAATGTTCAGGTAGTTCTACAGTTATAATTCTAACTCTATAGGTTGTCCTCTGTCCCCCTGTAGAGAATGTTCAGGTAGTTCTACAGTTATAACTCTATAGGTTGTCCTCTGTCCTCTTGTAGAGAATGTTCAGGTAGTTCTACAGTTATAATTCTATAGGTTGTCCTCTGTCCCCTTGTAGAGAATGTTCAGGTAGTTCTACAGTTATAACTCTATAGGTTGTCCTCTGTCCCCCAGTAGAGAATGTTCAGGTAGTTCTACAGTTATAACTCTATAGGTTGTCCTCTGTCTCCCTGTAGAGAATGTTCAGGTAGTTCTACAGTTATAACTCTATAGGTTGTCCTCTATCCCCCTGTAGAGAATGTTCAGGTAGTTCTACAGTTATAACTCTATAGGTTGTCCTCTGTCCCCCTGTAGAGAATGTTCAGGTAGTTCTACAGTTATAATTCTAACTCTATAGGTTGTCCTCTATCCCCCTGTAGAGAATGTTCAGGTAGTTCTACAGTTATAACTCTATAGGTTGTCCTCTGTCCCCCTGTAGAGAATGTTCAGGTAGTTCTACAGTTATAACTCTATAGGTTGTCCTCTGTCTCCCTGTAGAGAATGTTCAGGTAGTTCTACAGTTATAACTCTATAGGTTGTCCTCTGTCCCCCTGTAGAGAATGTTCAGGTAGTTCTACAGTTATAATTCTAACTCTATAGGTTGTCCTCTGTCCCCCTGTAGAGAATGTTCAGGTAGTTCTACAGTTATAATTCTATAGGTTGTCCTCTGTCCCCCTGTAGAGAATGTTCAGGTAGTTCTACAGTTATAATTCTAACTCTATAGGTTGTCCTCTGTCTCCCTGTAGAGAATGTTCAGGTAGTTCTACAGTTAAAATTCTAACTCTATAGGTTGTCCTCTGTCCCCCTGTAGAGAATGTTCAGGTAGTTCTACAGTTATAATTCTAAGTCTATAGGTTGTCCCCTGTCTCCCTGTAGAGAATGTTCAGGTAGTTCTACAGTTATAACTATATAGGTTGACCTCTGTCCCCCTGTAGAGAATGTTCAGGTAGTTCTACAGTTATAATTCTATAGGTTGTCCTCTGTCTCCCTGTAGAGAATGTTCAGGTAGTTCTACAGTTATAACTCTATAGGTTGTCCTCTGTCCCCTTGTAGAGAATGTTCAGGTAGTTCTACAGTTATAATTCTATAGGTTGTCCTCTGTCCCCCTGTAGAGAATGTTCAGGTATTTCTACAGTTATAATTCTAACTCTATAGGTTGTCCTCTGTCTCCCTGTAGAGAATGTTCAGGTAGTTCTACAGTTATAACTCTATAGGTTGTCCTCTGTCCCCCTGTAGAGAATGTTCAGGTAGTTCTACAGTTATAACTCTATAGGTTGTCCTCTGTCCCCTTGTAGAGAATGTTCAGGTAGTTCTACAATTATAACTCTATAGGTTGTCCTCTGTCCCCCTGTAGAGAATGTTCAGGTAGTTCTACAGTTATAATTCTATAGGTTGTCCTCTGTCCCCCTGTAGAGAATGTTCAGGTAGTTCTACAGTTATAACTCTATAGGTTGTCCTCTGTCCCCCTGTAGAGAATGTTCAGGTAGTTCTACAGTTATAATTCTAACTCTATAGGTTGTCCTCTGTCTCGCTGTAGAGAATGTTCAGGTAGTTCTACAGTTATAACTCTATAGGTTGTCCTCTGTCCCCCTGTAGAGAATGTTCAGGTAGTTCTACAGTTATAACTCTATAGGTTGTCCTCTGTCTCCCTGTAGAGAATGTTCAGGTAGTTCTACAGTTATAACTCTATAGGTTGTCCTCTATCCCCCTGTAGAGAATGTTCAGGTAGTTCTACAGTTATAACTCTATAGGTTGTCCTCTATCCCCCTGTAGAGAATGTTCAGGTCGTTCTACAGTTATAACTCTATAGGTTGTCCTCTGTCCCCCTGTAGAGAATGTTCAGGTAGTTCTACAGTTATAATTCTAACTCTATAGGTTGTCCTCTATCCCCCTGTAGAGAATGTTCAGGTAGTTCTACAGTTATAACTCTATAGGTTGTCCTCTGTCCCCCTGTAGAGAATGTTCAGGTAGTTCTACAGTTATAACTCTATAGGTTGTCCTCTGTCTCCCTGTAGAGAATGTTCAGGTAGTTATACAGTTATAATTCTAACTCTATAGGTTGTCCTCTGTCTCCCTGTAGAGAATGTTCAGGTAGTTCTACAGTTATAATTCTAACTCTATAGGTTGTCCTCTGTCCCCCTGTAGAGAATGTTCAGGTAGTTCTACAGTTATAATTCTATAGGTTGTCCTCTGTCCCCCTGTAGAGAATGTTCAGGTAGTTCTACAGTTATAATTCTAACTCTATAGGTTGTCCTCTGTCTCCCTGTAGAGAATGTTCAGGTAGTTCTACAGTTAAAATTCTAACTCTATAGGTTGTCCTCTGTCCCCCTGTAGAGAATGTTCAGGTAGTTCTACAGTTATAATTCTAACTCTATAGGTTGTCCTCTGTCTCCCTGTAGAGAATGTTCAGGTAGTTCTACAGTTATAACTCTATAGGTTGACCTCTGTCCCCCTGTAGAGAATGTTCAGGTAGTTCTACAGTTATAATTCTATAGGTTGTCCTCTGTCTCCCTGTAGAGAATGTTCAGGTAGTTCTACAGTTATAACTCTATAGGTTGTCCTCTGTCCCCTTGTAGAGAATGTTCAGGTAGTTCTACAGTTATAATTCTATAGGTTGTCCTCTGTCCCCCTGTAGAGAATGTTCAGGTAGTTCTACAGTTATAATTCTAACTCTATAGGTTGTCCTCTGTCTCCCTGTAGAGAATGTTCAGGTAGTTCTACAGTTATAACTCTATAGGTTGTCCTCTGTCCCCTTGTAGAGAATGTTCAGGTAGTTCTACAGTTATAACTCTATAGGTTGTCCTCTGTCCCCCTGTAGAGAATGTTCAGGTAGTTCTGCAGTTATAATTCTAACTCTATAGGTTGTCCTCTGTCTCCCTGTAGAGAATGTTCAGGTAGTTCTACAGTTATAACTCTGTAGGTTGTCCTCTGTCCCCTTGTAGAGAATGTTCAGGTAGTTATACAATTATAACTCTATAGGTTGTCCTCTGTCCCCCTGTAGAGAATGTTCAGGTAGTTCTACAGTTATAATTCTATAGGTTGTCCTCTGTCCCCCTGTAGAGAATGTTCAGGTAGTTCTACAGTTATAATTCTAACTCTATAGGTTGTCCTCTGTCTCCCTGTAGAGAATGTTCAGGTAGTTCTACAGTTATAACTCTATAGGTTGACCTCTGTCCCCCTGTAGAGAATGTTCAGGTAGTTCTACAGTTATAATTCTATAGGTTGTCCTCTGTCTCCCTGTAGAGAATGTTCAGGTAGTTCTACAGTTATAACTCTATAGGTTGTCCTCTGTCCCCTTGTAGAGAATGTTCAGGTAGTTCTACAGTTATAATTCTATAGGTTGTCCTCTGTCCCCCTGTAGAGAATGTTCAGGTAGTTCTACAGTTATAATTCTAACTCTATAGGTTGTCCTCTGTCTCCCTGTAGAGAATGTTCAGGTAGTTCTACAGTTATAACTCTATAGGTTGTCCTCTGTCCCCTTGTAGAGAATGTTCAGGTAGTTCTACAGTTATAACTCTATAGGTTGTCCTCTGTCCCCCTGTAGAGAATGTTCAGGTAGTTCTACAGTTATAACTCTATAGGTTGTCCTCTGTCCCCCTGTAGAGAATGTTCAGGTAGTTCTACAGTTATAACTCTATAGGTTGTCCTCTGTCCCCCTGTAGAGATTGTTGAGGTAGTTCTACAGTTATAACTCTATAGGTTGTCCTCTGTCCCCCAGTAGAGAATGTTCAGGTAGTTCTACAGTTATAACTCTATAGGTTGTCCTCTGTCCCCCAGTAGAGAATGTTCAGGTAGTTCTACAGTTATAACTCTATAGGTTGTCCTCTGTCTCCCTGTAGAGAATGTTCAGGTAGTTCTACAGTTATAATTCTAACTCTATAGGTTGTCCTCTGTCCCCCTGTAGAGAATGTTCAGGTAGTTCTACAGTTATAATTCTAACTCTATAGGTTGTCCTCTGTCCCCCTGTAGAGAATGTTCAGGTAGTTCTACAGTTATAACTCTATAGGTTGTCCTCTGTCCCCTTGTAGAGAATGTTCAGGTAGTTCTACAGTTATAATTCTATAGGTTGTCCTCTGTCCCCTTGTAGAGAATGTTCAGGTAGTTCTACAGTTATAACTCAATAGGTTGTCCTCTGTCCCCCAGTAGAGAATGTTCAGGTAGTTCTACAGTTATAACTCTATAGGTTGTCCTCTGTCTCCCTGTAGAGAATGTTCAGGTAGTTCTACAGTTATAACTCTATAGGTTGTCCTCTATCCCCCTGTAGAGAATGTTCAGGTAGTTCTACAGTTATAACTCTATAGGTTGTACTCTTTCCCCCTGTAGAGAATGTTCAGGTAGTTCTACAGTTATAATTCTAACTCTATAGGTTGTCCTCTGTCCCCCTGTAGAGAATGTTCAGGTAGTTCTACAGTTATAACTCTATAGGTTGTCCTCTGTCTCCCTGTAGAGAATGTTCAGGTAGTTCTACAGTTATAATTCTAACTCTATAGGTTGTCCTCTGTCCCCCTGTAGAGAATGTTCAGGTAGTTCTACAGTTATAACTCTATAGGTTGTCCTCTGTCCCCTTGTAGAGAATGTTCAGGTAGTTCTACAGTTATAATTCTATAGGTTGTCCTCTGTCCCCTTGTAGAGAATGTTCAGGTAGTTCTACAGTTATAACTCTATAGGTTGTCCTCTGTCTCCCTGTAGAGAATGTTCAGGTAGTTCTACAGTTATAACTCTATAGGTTGTCCTCTGTCCCCTTGTAGAGAATGTTCAGGTAGTTCTACAGTTATAATTCTATAGGTTGTCCTCTGTCCCCCTGTAGAGAATGTTCAGGTAGTTCTACAGTTATAATTCTAACTCTATAGGTTGTCCTCTGTCTCCCTGTAGAGAATGTTCAGGTAGTTCTACAGTTATAACTCTATAGGTTGTCCTCTGTCCCCTTGTAGAGAATGTTCAGGTAGTTCTACAGTTATAACTCTATAGGTTGTCCTCTGTCCCCCTGTAGAGAATGTTCAGGTAGTTCTACAGTTATAACTCTATAGGTTGTCCTCTGTCCCCCTGTAGAGAATGTTCAGGTAGTTCTACAGTTATAACTCTATAGGTTGTCCTCTGTCCCCCTGTAGAGATTGTTGAGGTAGTTCTACAGTTATAACTCTATAGGTTGTCCTCTGTCCCCCAGTAGAGAATGTTCAGGTAGTTCTACAGTTATAACTCTATAGGTTGTCCTCTGTCCCCCAGTAGAGAATCTTCAGGTAGTTCTACAGTTATAACTCTATAGGTTGTCCTCTGTCTCCCTGTAGAGAATGTTCAGGTAGTTCTACAGTTATAATTCTAACTCTATAGGTTGTCCTCTGTCCCCCTGTAGAGAATGTTCAGGTAGTTCTACAGTTATAACTCTATAGGTTGTCCTCTGTCTCCCTGTAGAGAATGTTCAGGTAGTTCTACAGTTATAATTCTAACTCTATAGGTTGTCCTCTGTCCCCCTGTAGAGAATGTTCAGGTAGTTCTACAGTTATAACTCTATAGGTTGTCCTCTGTCCCCTTGTAGAGAATGTTCAGGTAGTTCTACAGTTATAATTCTATAGGTTGTCCTCTGTCCCCTTGTAGAGAATGTTCAGGTAGTTCTACAGTTATAACTCTATAGGTTGTCCTCTGTCCCCCAGTAGAGAATGTTCAGGTAGTTCTACAGTTATAACTCTATAGGTTGTCCTCTGTCTCCCTGTAGAGAATGTTCAGGTAGTTCTACAGTTATAATTCTAACTCTATAGGTTGTCCTCTGTCCCCCTGTAGAGAATGTTCAGGTAGTTCTACAGTTATAATTCTAACTCTATAGGTTGTCCTCTGTCCCCCTGTAGAGAATGTTCAGGTAGTTCTACAGTTATAACTCTATAGGTTGTCCTCTGTCCCCTTGTAGAGAATGTTCAGGTAGTTCTACAGTTATAATTCTATAGGTTGTCCTCTGTCCCCTTGTAGAGAATGTTCAGGTAGTTCTACAGTTATAACTCAATAGGTTGTCCTCTGTCCCCCAGTAGAGAATGTTCAGGTAGTTCTACAGTTATAACTCTATAGGTTGTCCTCTGTCTCCCTGTAGAGAATGTTCAGGTAGTTCTACAGTTATAACTCTATAGGTTGTCCTCTGTCCCCCAGTAGAGAATGTTCAGATAGTTCTACAGTTATAACTCTATAGGTTGTCCTCTATCCCCCTGTAGAGAATGTTCAGGTAGTTCTACAGTTATAACTCTATAGGTTGTCCTCTGTCCCCTTGTAGAGAATGTTCAGGTAGTTCTACAGTTATAACTCTATAGGTTGTCCTCTGTCCCCCAGTAGAGAATGTACAGGTAGTTCTACAGTTATAACTCTATAGGTTGTCCTCTGTCCCCCTGAAGAGAATGTTCAGGTACTTCTAGGGTTCCTCATTGTTTACCCCTCTCCTCCACCATAGAGAATGTCCCGGTGGAGCTGCGAGAGCCTCTGTACAGAGACAAGTATGAGCAGGAGCACCTCAAGCCCTCCGTCTCCCAGCTACTCCTGTCCCCTGAGCTGTACTGTAGGACCCAGGCCCTGCTCCACGGGGTCTCCCAGCCCGCTCCTCAGGGGCCCCCAGGGGACAACTCCGCACTGCTGCAGCTCCTCACCAAGAGGGGCCTGGAGCCCAGGGACCAGGATGTGGCCATCACAGAGGAAGACCTCAGCCACACGCCCATCAAGACGGTGTGTTACAGTGTGTGTGTGTGAGTGTTACAGTGTGTGTTACAGTGTGTGTGTGTGAGTGTGTGTTACAGTGTGTGTTACAATGTGTGTTACAGTGTGTGTGTGTGTGTGTTACAGTGTGTGTTACAGTGTGTGTTACAGTGTGTGTGTGTGTGTGTTACAGTGTGTGTGTGTTACAGTGTGTGTGTGTGTGTGTGTGTGTGTGTGTGTGTGTTACAGTGTGTGTGTGTGTGTGTGTGTGTGTGTGCGTGCGTGTAACCCTAACGTTACTCTTATCGTTGATCCTTTGCTCTCTCATGATTAGCTCATGGTCTGCTTCTCTCTGTCTGATTGGTCTAGAGGGCCCACCTGGTCCTGATTGACTCGCTGATGTCACTGGCTGCCATGGAGACGGTGGGCAAGGTTAAGATGACGGCAGAGGCAGAGAAAATGGGAGGCGGGGCTCCGTGGGAGAATGCCCTCCTCTTCTGGGTTAACCGGGTAAGACCAGAACACGACCAGAAAATGACCAGGTCCTTCTAGAACACAACCAGGTCATTAGGGCTGGGCGATATGGCAAATCAATTATCACGATATACACTGCTCAAAAAAATAAAGGGAACACTTAAACAACACAATGTAACTCCAAGTCAATCACACTTCTGTGAAATCAAACTGTCCACTTAGGAAGCAACACTGATTGACAATAAATTTCACATGCTGTTGTGCAAATGGAATAGACAAAAGGTGGAAATTATAGGCAATTAGCAAGACGCCCCCAATAAAGGAGTGATTCTGCAGGTGGTGACCACAGACCAGTTCTCAGTTCCTATGCTTCCTGGCTGATGTTTTGGTCACTTTTGAATGCTGGCGGTGCTTTCACTCTAGTGGTAGCATGAGACGGAGTCTACAACCCACACAAGTGGCTCGGGTAGTGCAGCTCATCCAGGATGGCACATCAATGCGAGCTGTGGCAAGAAGGTTTGCTGTGTCTGTCAGCATAGTGTCCAGAGCATGGAGGCGCTACCAGGAGACAGGCCAGTACATAAGGAGACATGGAGGAGGCCGTAGGAGGGCAACAACCCAGCAGCAGGACCGCTACCTCCGCCTTTATGCACTTTTTAAAAAAAAGCTGTAAACCCTTACAAGTCATGAGCAAGAAGTACAAAAATAAAAAAAACAAATAGTGCAAGTCAATATGCATTATATCGGTTGAAGTTGGGGTAGTTGTTGTCTTACAAGCCAGAAAGCCACGTCTGTCTACGGTCTCTTTCTTTAAAGTTGCCCCATGGCAGGTCACTATGTTGCCACCTGTGCTAAAAACACCCTCTGAGGGGGAGCTGGTCGCAGGAATACACAGGTAGCACTTTGCCAGGTGGCTGACTTGGGGAAGGTTCTTTGGTTGGATCTTCCACCAGTCCAGTCAGCATCAGGAGACTGAAGGTAGCAGCTGACTTCCTTGTCTACCAGCTGGATTTCAGTAAGACCTGTAGTGGTGGAACACGGCTTTTTGAAAAAACTGCCCAATGACTTTTCTCTTTTTAGCTGTCAGTTGTGGTGAAGCAGCAGCAACGTCTCCCTGTGCTGGGCCTGGGCCTTCATGTCCCTTATTGACCATCTCTGAGACAGCTCTCGCTTTTATTTGGCCCACCTTCTCCTCTTCGATGTAATGTGTTTTAAACCGAGGGTCGACCAACGAGGCAATGTCCAGGAGGTCATCATATTTCTCATTCAGATAGTCCATGACTACCGTTTTGATGGTTTGGGTGAGCTCTGTTTCACCATCATCAGGTTTCATGACCTCTGTATTGAACAGGTGCAGTACTGGCTTCAGGTAAGACACACTGACATAAGACTCACCAGACAGAGCATCTGTGAATTCTAGTGGGGTCAATGCCTGGTTGCTGGACTCAAGAACATCTATATCTGAATAGGTGGGAGTTAAGTGCCAGGTCTTCTTGCCTCTGGACAAGACCTGTGAAATGTCTTTCTCCTGCTCCAGGACTCTTTGCACCATGTTTTGACGTGATCCCCAGCTGGTAGGCGACTCTGTCACCAACTTATGCTAGGATAGGTTGTGTTCTTTTTGATCAACTGGCAGGTCTCTCCTCTTTTTCCACCAATAGGAAAAGGCACCTACCACTTTCTTACACACTCCAATTGCTCGATCCACCCGTTTGTGTGTACCCACACTCTCTAAGAGAAATCAAGAGATTTTAATAAAATGTAAAAATCACAAGAATCCCTTTAGTTATGTACAAATGTAATATTTAACTTAATCAGATGATGAAAAAAAATGCACATTTAGTTTAATCTAACCAATCACTTCAATATACAATTTTGACAAGGTTACTTACCAATGGCCAAGTACAGACGATGTCCAAAACATTGCAGTCGGGTCCGTTTGTTGATTTGAGCGGCCTTCACCACTTTCGCACCACTATCCGTTGTAATGCAGACCTGTCTGTCTTGACTGAGTCCCCAGGAGGCAGAGCGTCAATGAGCCCCTCTGCTGTAGCTTCACCCGTGTGGTCGTCGGGAAAGTATGATGTTTGAAGGCATTTATTTAGAAGATTCCACTCTTTGTCAATATAGTGAATAGTGAGGCTAATGTAAGGCGCTGACGTGTCAGAACTTGACCACAGATCGGTAGTCAAAATACGTCAAATACGTCAAATTTCCCTACACTCGGCGTAGAGTTTAGGCAGTGCGGTGAGAGAAATGTTTGCGGCCAGGGAGCACGTACCTGGGGTCAATTCAATTGATAAGCCTCTTGAAACCGTCCTTTTCGACTGTGCTAATTGGTAGCATGTCCTTAGAAATGCAAAGCATAATAGCTTGTGTGATGTCTTTGTGTCTTTTGGATGTTTGCTCGTAGGACATAAACGCTGTCAGTGTTGATTGCTTCGGGTGAACATCCCCAGATCGGCTGGTGCTTGACGGGCGTTTATCAATACCGCGGCGCAAACTCAAACTTTCTGCATGTTCCAAAGAGTGATTTTGCTTCAGATGTTGAAAAAGGTTTGTCGTATTACCAGACTTCGTAGCCACCTGTCTACGGCACAATTTGCACCGAACATTTCTCTGCTCTTTGTCAGACTTCCAAAAGCCAAACCACTTCCAAATAACTGAACCAGCTGAATCTGCTCCTTCTCCATGGCTGCCACTGTTTTCGTCGACATCACTCAGTGTTCTTGGTTAATAGTGGCTACTCCATCACTCGAGGTGCTAAGTGGTTTTTAGTGGGCGTATACCTCTCCACGTGCATATTGTCACTTCTCCGCATGTTCCTGCTGCGTCACAGAGGTGAAATGGACTGCTGTACCTAATTATTCTATATCGACGTTATCGAAAATGAATCTAAACGTTTCTGTATCGTTATTGAGGGAAGTAATTACCTCGATATTTATTTATTTATTTTTTGCCCATTTTTTCTCCCCAATTTCGTGGTATCCAATTGGTAGTAGGTACAGTCTTGTCTTATCCCTGCAACTCCCGTACGGACTCGAAGGTCGAGAGCCATGCGTCCTCTGAAACACAACCTAACCAAGCCTCACTGCTTCTTGACACAATACACATCCAACCTGGATGCTAGCCGCACCAATGAGTCGGAGGAAACCCCGTACACCTGGCGACCTGGTCAGCGTGCACTGCGCCCAGCCCGCCACAGGAGTCGCTAGTGCGCGATGAGACAAGGATATCCCTGCCGGCCAAACCCTCCCTAATCCGGATGATGCTGGGCCAATTGTGTGCCGCCCCATGGGCCTCCCGGTCGACAGAGCGACAGGCGACAGAGCCTGGGATCGAACCCAGAATCTTAGACCACTGCGCCACCCGGGAGGCCCCACCTCGATATTTATTGATATTGATTTATCGCCCAGCCCTACAGGTCATTCTAGAACACGACCAGAAGAACAACCAGAACGTTCTAGATCAGAACCAGGTCATTTTAGAACATCAATAGGTCTTTATAGAACCCCAGAACACGACCAGGTCATTCTAGAACATGCCCAGAACACAACCAGAACGTTCTAGATCAGAACCAGGTCATTTTAGAACATCAATAGGTCTTTATAGAACCCCAGAACACGACCAGGCCATTCTAGAACACGACCAGAACACAACCAGAACGTTCTAGAACACGACCTGGTCATTGTAGATTAGGACCATGTTGACATGTGATTGTCTCTGTCTGTCTCTCTCTGCAGTTGAATCAGAAGTTGAGAGAGAGCACTGAGGATGAGGAGGTCCCAACCTGCACAGACCCACAGCCTGTTCAACCAACAGTTAGTACACACACACACACATACACATACACACACACATACACATACACACACACACACACACACACACACACACACACACACACACACACACACACACACACACACACACACACACACACACTCACTCACTCACATACACACACATTTCTAAACATCAGAATAAGACTGCTACTAAAGACTAAACTGCTGTGTCCCTAAAGTTTCTATCACTTCTACTGCTCTCTCTTTTATCTCTCTTCTCTCTCGCACATCCCTCGTATGGCAGTGTCCCACCCGCTGGTACTGGAAACTGGTCCCAGTAAGTGTGCTCCTTTTATCTCTCTCTCTTCTCTCTCGCTCTCTTTCTCGTTCTCTTTCTCTCTCTCTCTCTCTCTCTCTCCCCCTCTCACTCTCTCTCTCTTCTCTCATGATATATCTGCCTTATTGTAAATAATGTTTCTCTTTCGAAATGCTAGATACTTTATATCTATCCACCCCCTCTTTTCTCTCTCTGTCTTTCTCTTTCCCTCTTTCTCTCTCCCTGCTGTGTGACACTATATACATGACCCTGACCTTATGACCTTTGAACCTCTGAGGTTATAGTCACTGACAGAGGGTCCGTATTCATGAAGCTTCTCAGAGTAGGAGTGCTGATCTAGGATCAGTTTGGCCTCTTAAATATTAAGGAATCAAAGGAGGGAGGGGACTGATCCTAGATCAGCACTCTGAGAGGCTTTATGACTACAGCCCCTGTGGTTAAGGACAACTCACCTCTCATCATCTACCTCTACACTGAGTGGACAAAACATTAGGAACATCTGCTCTTTCCATGACATAGACTGACCAGGTGAATCCAGGTCTAGATGAAGGGGAGGAGACAGGTTGAAGAAGGATTTTTAAGCCTTGAGACATGGATTGTGTATGTGTGTCATTCAGAGGGTGAATGGACAAGACAAAAGATTTAAGTGCCTTTGAACGGGCTATGGTCGTAGGTGCCAGGGTCGCCGGTTTTTCACACTCAACAGTTTCCCATGTGTATCAAGAATGGTCCACCACCCAAAGGACATCCAACCAACTTGACACAACTGCGGGAAGCATTGGAGTCAACATGGGCCAGCATCCCTGTGGAACACTTTCGACACCTTGCAGAGTCCATTCCCTGATGAATTGAGACAAAATGGGGTGCAACAAATGTAATGTAGGAAGGTGTTCCTAATGTTTTGTACACTCAGTGTAGATGGTGGAGGGGGTGATGGGGCTAGGGTAGGGCGAAGTTCCGGCCTGATCTTTGGTCAGTTTTGCATTTTTCCCCACTAATGATGAAGGATTGGGGGAGGGGAAACGGATCCTAGATCTGTACCTAGGGGGAAACTTCTCTCCTGTGCATCGTGGGGAGGTGTTAAGGTGGTTCTTACCTTAATGTATCTCTGCTCCCCCTCCCCCTCCTCAACCCCCCTTGTCCCCCGCCTCCCCCTCGTCACGTGACTGTGTATGGCAGTTCCCATGGCGACCCGTGGGTGTTTACGCTTGTCCTTCTCTCTGCCATCCTCATCCAGCATGCCATCGCTTTTTGTTTGAAGGAGGAGTCTGGGAATAAACCTCCAGTGGTAACGTATACGCCACTCTTCTCCTCCCTTTCCTCCTCCTCCTCCTCCTCCTCCTCCTCCTCCTCTTCCTCGTCTCTCTCTCTCTCAGCTAACTAACAGACAGCCAGCCAGACAGACAGCCAGACAGACAGACAGCCAGACATTCCAACCCTGTGGCTGCTCTCTCTCTCTCAGCTAACTAACAGACAGCCAGCCAGACAGCCAGCCAGACAGACAGACAGACAGCCAGCCAGACATTCCAACCCTGTGGCTGCTCTCTCTCTCTCTCAGCTAACTAACAGACAGACAGACAGACAGACAGACAGACAGACAGACAGGCAGGCAGGCAGGCAGGCAGACAGACAGACAGACATTCCAACCCTGCTGTTAGTGGATGGAAACACTATAAATTATTTATTCACTGTTATTTATGATTTTATTTTATACATGTATGTTTTATCAATACTTCTTCACATTCTGGTTGGAATGACACATTTGGGCTGATTTGATCCTGATTGGTTACCCTCTATCTGGTCTTCATGTACATTTCCACACTTGTACACTTGTGGCTCCACCATATTGCTGTGTCTCAACTATCCAGTTATTTTCAGTCTGCTAACACAGTTCTCTAGAGGAAGGAGCTTATTGTTTTTCAGTCTGCTAACACAGTTCTCTAGAGGAAGGAGCTTGTTGTTTTTCATTCTGCTAACACAGTTCTCTAGAGGAAGGAGCTTGTTGTTTTTCAGTCTGCTAACACAGTTCTCTAGAGGAAGGAGCTTGTTGTTTTTCAGTCTGCTAACACAGTTCTCTAGAGGAAGGAGCTGGTTGTTTTTCAGTCTGCTAACACAGTTCTCTAGAGGAAGGAGCTTGTTGTATTTCAGTCTGCTAACACAGTTCTCTAGAGGAAGGAGCTTGTTGTTTTTCAGTCTGCTAACACAGTTCTCTAGAGGAAGGAGCTAGTTGTTTTTCAGTCTGCTAACACAGTTCTCTAGAGGAAGGAGCTAGTTGTTTTTCAGTCTGCTAACACAGTTCTCTAGAGGAAGGAGCTTGTTGTTTTTCAGTCTGCTAACACAGTTCTCTAGAGGAAGGAGCTAGTTGTTTTTCAGTCTGCTAACACAGTTCTCTAGAGGAAGGAGCTTGTTGTTTTTCAGTCTGCTAACACAGTTCTCTAGAGGAAGGAGCGTGTTGTATTTCAGTCTGCTAACACAGTTCTCTAGAGGAAGGAGCTTGTTGCTTTTCAGTCTGCTAACACAGTTCTCTAGAGGAAGGAGCTTGTTGTTTTTCAGTGTGCTAACACAGTTCTCTAGAGGAAGGAGCTTGTTTTCAGTGTGCTAACTCAGTTCTCTAGAGGAAGGAGCTAGTTGTTTTTCAGTCTGCTAACACAGTTCTCTAGAGGAAGGAGCTAGTTGTTTTTCAGTCTGCTAACACAGTTCTCTAGAGGAAGGAGCTAGTTGTTTTTCAGTCTGCTAACACAGTTCTCTAGAGGAAGGAGCTTGTTGTTTTTCAGTCTGCTAACACAGTTCTCTAGAGGAAGGAGCTGGTTGTTTTTCAGTCTGCTAACACAGTTCTCTAGAGGAAGGAGCTTGTTGTATTTCAGTCTGCTAACACAGTTCTCTAGAGGAAGGAGCTTGTTGTTTTTCAGTCTGCTAACACAGTTCTCTAGAGGAAGGAGCTAGTTGTTTTTCAGTCTGCTAACACAGTTCTCTAGAGGAAGGAGCTAGTTGTTTTTCAGTCTGCTAACACAGTTCTCTAGAGGAAGGAGCTTGTTGTTTTTCAGTCTGCTAACACAGTTCTCTAGAGGAAGGAGCTAGTTGTTTTTCAGTCTGCTAACACAGTTCTCTAGAGGAAGGAGCTTGTTGTTTTTCAGTCTGCTAACACAGTTCTCTAGAGGAAGGAGCGTGTTGTATTTCAGTCTGCTAACACAGTTCTCTAGAGGAAGGAGCTTGTTGTTTTTCAGTCTGCTAACACAGTTCTCTAGAGGAAGGAGCTTGTTGTTTTTCAGTGTGCTAACACAGTTCTCTAGAGGAAGGAGCTTGTTTTCAGTGTGCTAACTCAGTTCTCTAGAGGAAGGAGCTAGTTGTTTTTCAGTCTGCTAACACAGTTCTCTAGAGGAAGGAGCTTGTTGTTTTTCAGTCTGCTAACACAGTTCTCTAGAGGAAGGATCTAGTTGTTTTTCAGTCTGCTAACACAGTTCTCTAGAGGAAGGAGCTAGTTGTTTTTCAGTGTGCTAACACAGTTCTCTAGAGGAAGGAGCTAGTTGTTTTTCAGTCTGCTAACACAGTTCTCTAGAGGAAGGAGCTAGTTGTTTTTCAGTCTGCTAACACAGTTCTCTAGAGGAAGGAGCTTGTTGTTTTTCAGTCTGCTAACACAGTTCTCTAGAGGAAGGAGCTAGTTGTTTTTCAGTCTGCTAACACAGTTCTCTAGAGGAAGGAGCTTGTTGTTTTTCAGTCTGCTAACACGGTTCTCTAGAGGAAGGAGCTAGTTGTTTTTCAGTCTGCTAACACAGTTCTCTAGAGGAAGGAGCTAGTTGTTTTTCAGTCTGCTAACACAGTTCTCTAGAGGAAGGAGCTAGTTGTTTTTCAGTCTGCTAACACAGTTCTCTAGAGGAAGGAGCTTGTTTTTCAGTCTGCTAACACAGTTCTCTAGAGGAAGGAGCTAGTTGTTTTTCAGTCTGCTAACACAGTTCTCTAGAGGAAGGAGCTTGTTGTTTTTCAGTGTGCTAACACAGTTCTCTAGAGGAAGGAGCTTGTTTTTCAGTGTGCTAACTCAGTTCTCTAGAGGGAGGAGCTAGTTGTTTTTCAGTCTGCTAACAACACAGTTCTCTAGAGGAAGGAGCTAGTTGTTTTTCAGTGTGCTAACACAGTTCTCTAGAGGAAGGAGCTAGTTGTTTTTCAGTCTGCTAACACAGTTCTCTAGAGGAAGGAGCTAGTTGTTTTTCAGTCTGCTAACACAGTTCTCTAGAGGAAGGAGCTAGTTGTTTTTCAGTCTGCTAACACAGTTCTCTAGAGGGAGGAGCTAGTTGTTTTTCAGTCTGCTAACACGGTTCTCTAGAGGAAGGAGCTAGTTGTTTTTCAGTCTGCTAACACAGTTCTCTAGAGGAAGGAGCTTGTTGTTTTTCAGTCTGCCAACTCAGTTCTCTAGAGGAAGGAGCTAGTTGTTTTTCAGTCTGCTAACACAGTTCTCTAGAGGAAGGAGCTAGTTGTTTTTCAGTGTGCTAACAGTTCTCTAGAGGAAGGAGCTTGTTGTTTTTCAGTCTGCTAACACAGTTCTCTAGAGGAAGGAGCTTGTTGTTTTTCAGTCTGCTAACACAGTTCTCTAGAGGAAGGCGCTTGTTGTTTTTCAGTCTGCTAACACAGTTCTCTAGAGGAAGGAGCTAGTTGTTTTTCAGTCTGCTAACACAGTTCTCTAGAGGAAGGAGCTAGTTGTTTTTCAGTGTGCTAACTCAGTTCTCTAGAGGAAGGAGCTAGTTGTTTTTCAGTCTGCTAACACAGTTCTCTAGAGGAAGGAGCTAGTTGTTTTTCAGTCTGCTAACACAGTTCTCTAGAGGAAGGAGCTTGTTTTTCAGTCTGCTAACACAGTTCTCTAGAGGAAGGAGCTTGTTGTTTTTCAGTCTGCTAACACAGTTCTCTAGAGGAAGGAGCTTGTTGTTTTTCAGTCTGCTAACACAGTTCTCTAGAGGAAGGCGCTTGTTGTTTTTCAGTCTGCTAACACAGTTCTCTAGAGGAAGGAGCTAGTTGTTTTTCAGTCTGCTAACACAGTTCTCTAGAGGAAGGAGCTAGTTGTTTTTCAGTCTGCTAACTCAGTTCTCTAGAGGAAGGAGCTAGTTGTTTTTCAGTGTGCTAACACAGTTCTCTAGAGGAAGGAGCTAGTTGTTTTTCAGTCTGCTAACACAGTTCTCTAGAGGAAGGAGCTTGTTTTTCAGTCTGCTAACACAGTTCTCTAGAGGAAGGAGCTTGTTGTTTTTCAGTGTGCTAACACAGTTCTCTAGAGGAAGGAGCTTGTTGTTTTTCAGTGTGCTAACACAGTTCTCTAGAGGAAGGAGCATGTTGTTTTTCAGTCTGCTAACACAGTTCTCTAGAGGAAGGAGCTGGTTGTTTTTCAGTCTGCTAACACAGTTCTCTAGAGGAAGGAGCTTATTGTTTTTCAGTCTGCTAACACAGTTCTCTAGAGGAAGGAGCTAGTTGTTTTTCAGTCTGCTAACTCAGTTCTCTAGAGGAAGGAGCTTGTTTTTCAGTCTGCTAACACAGTTCTCTAGAGGAAGGAGCTTATTGTTTTTCAGTCTGCTAACACAGTTCTCTAGAGGAAGGAGCTTGTTGTTTTTCAGTGTGCTAACACAGTTCTCTAGAGGGAGGAGCTTGTTGTTTTTCAGTCTGCTAACACAGTTCTCTAGAGGAAGGAGCTTGTTTTTCAGTCTGCTAACACAGTTCTCTAGAGGGAGGAGCTTGTTGTTTTTCAGTCTGCTAACACAGTTCTCTAGAGGAAGGAGCTTGTTTTTCAGTCTGCTAACACAGTTCTCTAGAGGAAGGAGCTTGTTGTTTTTCAGTGTGCTAACACAGTTCTCTAGAGGAAGGAGCTAGTTGTTTTTCAGTCTGCTAACACAGTTCTCTAGAGGGAGGAGCTTGTTGTTTTTCAGTCTGCTAACACAGTTCTCTAGAGGAAGGAGCTAGTTGTTTTTCAGTCTGCTAACTCAGTTCTCTAGAGGAAGGAGCTTGTTGTTTTTCAGTCTGCTAACACAGTTCTCTAGAGGGAGGAGCTAGTTGTTTTTCAGTCTGCTAACACAGTTCTCTAGAGGAAGGAGCTTGTTGTTTTTCAGTCTGCTAACACAGTTCTCTAGAGGAAGGAGCTTGTTGTTTTTCAGTCTGCTAACACAGTTCTCTAGAGGAAGGAGCTTGTTGTTTTTCAGTCTGCTAACACAGTTCTCTAGAGGAAGGAGCGTGTTGTTTTTCAGTCTGCTAACACAGTTCTCTAGAGGAAGGGGCTTGTTGTTTTTCAGTCTGCTAACACAGTTCTCTAGAGGAAGGAGCTTGTTGTTTTTCAGTCTGCTAACACAGTTCTCTAGAGGAAGGGGCTTGTTGTTTTTCAGTCTGCTAACACAGTTCTCTAGAGGAAGGGGCTTGTTGTTTTTCAGTCTGCTAACACAGTTCTCTAGAGGAAGGAGCTAGTTGTTTTTCAGTCTGCTAACTCAGTTCTCTAGAGGAAGGAGCTTGTTTTTCAGTCTGCTAACACAGTTCTCTAGAGGAAGGAGCTTATTGTTTTCAGTCTGCTAACACAGTTCTCTAGAGGAAGGAGGCTTGTTGTTTTTCAGTGTGCTAACACAGTTCTCTAGAGGGAGGAGCTTGTTGTTTTTCAGTCTGCTAACACAGTTCTCTAGAGGAAGGAGCTTGTTTTTTCAGTCTGCTAACACAGTTCTCTAGAGGGAGGAGCTTGTTGTTTTTCAAGTCTGCTAACACAGTTCTCTAGAGGAAGGCTAGCTTGTTTTTTCAGTCTGCTAACACAGTTCTCTAGAGGAAGGAGCTTGTTGTTTTTCAGTGTGCTAACACAGTTCTCTAGAGGAAGGAGCTAGTTGTTTTTCAGTCTGCTAACACAGTTCTCTAGAGGGAGGAGCTTGTTGTTTTTCAGTCTGCTAACACAGTTCTCTAGAGGAAGGAGCTAGTTGTTTTTCAGTCTGCTAACTCAGTTCTCTAGAGGAAGGAGCTGTTGTTTTTCAGTCTGCTAACACAGTTCTCTAGAGAGGAGGAGCTAGTTGTTTTTCAGTCTGCTAACACAGTTCTCTAGAGGAAGGAGCTTGTCGTTTTTTTCAGTTCTGCTAACACAGTTCTCTAGAGGAAGGAGCTTGTTGTTTTTCAGTCTGCTAACACAGTTCTAGAGAAGGAGCTTGTTGTTTTTCAGTCTGCTAACACAGTTCTCTAGAGGAAGGAGGTGTTGTTTTCAGTCTGCTAACACAGTTCTCTAGAGGAAGGGGCTTGTTGTTTTTCAGTCTGCTAACACAGTTCTCTAGAGGAAGGAGCTTGTTGTTTTTCAGTCTGCTAACACAGTTCTCTAGAGGAAGGGGCTTGTTGTTTTTCAGTCTGCTAACACAGTTCTCTAGAGGAAGGGGCTTGTTGTTTTTCAGTCTGCTAACACAGTTCTCTAGAGGAGGAGCTTGTTGTTTAGCTGCTAACACAGTTCTCTAGAGGAAGGGCTTGTTGTTTTTCAGTCTGCTAACACAGTTCTCTAGAGGAAGGAGCTAGTTGTTTTTCAGTCTGCTAACACAGTTCTCTAGAGGAAGGAGAGCTAGTTGTTTTTCAGTCTGCTAACACAGTCTCTAGAGGAGGAGCTAGTTGTTTCAGTCTGCTAACACGGTTCTCTAGAGGAAGGAGCT
>NW_024060849.1:0-20040 GCF_016432855.1 Salvelinus namaycush
AACCGTCCGCTGAAAAAAAGGAACTGTTAGTATGTTTCATGTCCGTCATACTGTTGTATGTTTCATGTAACCGTCCTACTGTTAGTATGTTTCATGTAACCGTCCATACTGTTGGTATGTTTCATGTAGACCGTCATAAACTGTTATTATTTTTCATGTAACGTCATATAACTGTTAGTATGTTTCATGTAACGTCAATCCTTGTTAGTATGTTTTCATGTACCCGTCATCCTGTTAGGTAATGTTTCATTGTAACGTCTACTGTTGTCTGTTTCATGTAACTGTCATACTGTTATTATGTTTTCATGTAACCGTCCATACTTGTTCAGTATGTTTTCATGTAACCTCAATACTGTTTAGGATGTTTTTTCATGTAACGTCATACTGTTATTAGTGTTTCATGTAACCGTCATACTGTTAGTGTGTTTCATGTAACCGTCATACTGTTAGTATGTTTCATGTAACCGTCATACTGTTAGTATGTTTCATGTAACCGTCATACTGTTAGTATGTTTCATGTAACCGTCATACTGTTAGTATGTTTCATGTAACCGTCATACTGTTAGTATGTTTCATGTAACCGTCATACTGTTAGTATGTTTCATGTAACCGTCATACTGTTAGTATGTTTCATGTAACCGTCATCCTGTTAGTATGTTTCATGTAACCGTCATACTGTTAGTATGTTTCATGTAACCGTCATACTGTTAGTATGTTTCATGTAACCGTCATACTGTTAGTATGTTTCATGTAACCGTCATACTGTTCGTATGTTTCATGTAACCGTCATACTGTTAGTATGTTTCATGTAACCGTCATACTGTTAATGTGTTTCATGTAACCGTCATACTGTTAGTATGTTTCATGTAACCGTCATACTGTTAGTATGTTTCATGTAACCGTCATACTGTTAGTGTGTTTCATGTAACCGTCATACTGTTAGTATGTTTCATGTAACCGTCATACTGTTAGTATGTTTCATGTAACCGTCATACTGTTAGTGTGTTTCATGTAACCGTCATACTGTTAGTATGTTTCATGTAACCGTCATAGTGTTAGTATGTTTCATGTAACCGTCATACTGTTAGTGTGTTTCATGTAACCGTCATACTGTTAGTGTGTTTCATGTAACCGTCATACTGTTAGTATGTTTCATGTAACCGTCATACTGTTAGTATGTTTCATGTCACTGTCATACTGTTAGTATGTTTCATGTAACTGTCATACTGTTGTTTCATGTACCGTCATACTGTAGTTTTCATGTAACCGTCATACTGTTAGTGTGTTTCATGTAACCGTCATACTGTTAGTATGTTTCATGTAACCGTCATACTGTTAGTATGTTTCATGTAACCGTCATACTGTTAGTATGTTTCATGTAACCGTCATACTGTTAGTATGTTTCATGTAACCGTCATACTGTTAGTATGTTTCATGTAACCGTCATACTGTTAGTATGTTTCATGTAACCGTCATACTGTTAGTATGTTTCATGTAACTGTCATAATGTTAGTATGTTTCATGTAACTGTCATACTGTTAGTATGTTTCATGTAACCGTCATACTGTTCGTATGTTTCATGTAACCGTCATACTGTTAGTATGTTTCATGTAACCGTCATACTGTTAATGTGTTTCATGTAACCGTCATACTGTTAGTATGTTTCATGTAACCGTCATACTGTTAGTGTGTTTCATGTAACCGTCATACTGTTAGTATGTTTCATGTAACCGTCATAATGTTAGTATGTTTCATGTAACCGTCATACTGTTAGTGTGTTTCATGTAACCGTCATACTGTTTGTGTGTTTCATGTAACCGTCATACTGTTAGTATGTTTCATGTAACTGTCATACTGTTAGTATGTTTCATGTAACCGTCATACTGTTAGTATGTTTCATGTAACCGTCATACTGTTAGTATGTTTCATGTAACCGTCATACTATTAGTATGTTTCATGTAACCGTCATACTGTTAGTATGTTTCATGTAACCGTCATACTATTAGTATGTTTCATGTAACTGTCATACTGTTAGTATGTTTCATGTAACCGTCATACTGTTAGTATGTTTCATGTAACTGTCATACTGTTAGTATGTTTCATGTAACCGTCTACAGGTCATTTCTCTTTTTGTTGGTGTTTTTTAATGATTTCTGTACGTAAAGTACATTTCTGTGAACAACAGACAATAAAAGTATATCTAATCTAATCTAACTAGGATTGGCAATCCCGGGCGGCCACACCCATCGACAGGTGTCCCTCAACGACTACCTGGATGCCATTGAAGCTCCTAAGGGCCCGGGAGAGCGGCCCCTGGGCGCGACGTCACCCAAGCTGAGGTCCAGTTTCCCCACGAACACACGACTCAGCGCCATGCTGCATATAGACTCTGATGAAGACGAGGAGGCAGGGCCGCCCAGGGACCATCCACCACATGACAGGAAGCCCTTGCTGCCACTGACCAATGGTGTTCAGGCTGGGCTTGGGAAGGGAGCTGCCTCTTCAGAACAGGGCCTGGGGAAACAAGAGAAAGAGGGGACAAAGGCAAACAGGGGAGAGGTTGAGGGAGCACAGGGGACAAAAGCTGGGACAGGGGTTGGAGATGGACCTGGAGATGGAGCTGGGGATGGGGCTGGATCTGGGGATGGAGCTGGATCTGGGGATGGAGCTGGAGATGGGGCTGGAGATGGGGATGGAGCTGAGGCTGGATGTGGGGATGGAGCTGGGGATGGGGCTGGAGCTGGGGATGGGGCTGAATCTGGGGATGGAGCTGGAGATGGGGCTGGATCTGGGGATGGGGCTGGATCTGGGGATAGAGCTGGATCTGGGGCTGGGTCCATGGCTGGGGTTGGAGTTGCAGTTGAAGCGAGGACTGGAGCTGTATCTGGGGCTAGATCTGGGGATAGAGCTGGATCTGGGGCTGGATCTGGGCATAGAGCTGGAGATGGGGATAGAGCTGGAGATGGGGCTGGATCTGGGGCTGGGGTTGGAGTTGCAGTTGAAGCGAGGACTGGAGCTGGATCCATGGCTGTGGTTGGATCTCTAACTGTAGCCAGACCTGGGGTTGGAGCTGAGGCCAGACCTGGATCTGTGGTTGGTCCTGGGGCTGGAGCTCCTCTATCTCCAATACCTGAGACGAATACTGCAGTGCAGGAGGTGTCAGAGGACGCTGTGGCAGCCAGGACTGAGGCCAGCCAGCAACCAACAATCTCAGGGGCCACAGCAGCCCAGGGGCCCCTCAGGAACTCACTCCCTGCTGTTCTGAAGACATCCACTACTCAGGTGAGTGGTGCTGTCAGACCAGGGTCTGGGCAGGTCCACCATCTAACAGAAAGCTCTACCACATGTATATTACTGTACATTTCAACTTTAGGTTCATCTAAATGTGTTCATATCTTAGTGATGAAGGCTAAATGCCAAAACCAAGTTTAACAATAAAGAATACTTTGCTCTATTTTCAGAAGGAAGAGGAAATGGCGCCCAAGGCTGAGGAGGAAGGGTCGGAGTCATCCAGTGAAGGAGCAAGTGCCATCGCAGCCCCCCCGACGACCAGTAGCGTTGCCGACCAGGGGGGCGGGGCCTCTGATGTCACAGGAGCAAGGACCGCCGGCGCAGCAGCCAATGAGGAAGACGAGGGTGGGGAGATCTGGCAGAGGAGGTCCATGCAGGCGTCTGGAGGCGTGTCTCAGGAGGAGGGGGCGCGGTCTTCTGAGGCCAGCGGGCCAATCGACTCTCCTCAGAGTGTCTCTGAGGAGGGCAGAGAGGCAGGAGGTGAGAGACAGGACACAGCAACCCAGTATCACACAAATTGCTTATTGGAAATTCATGACAGGCACAAAGTAAAAGTACACAAATGTGTGTGTGCAGTACACGATTTTGTATACAGTGTATTTCAATCCCAGATAAAAACAGTAAATTACTTACGTTAGGTCTTCAGAGGCATGTTTGGAATGTTCAGCTGGACACGTGTTCATGGTCCTTCCATAGAGGTTGATGTGCATCTACACTATCTTCTGTGATGTTTTGTCCAGAGGGATGTTTCTGCTCCATGGTCATACAGTACAGTACCACTGTGAGGGATTGACCCGGTTCAGGACTAGGAAAGAAACATGAAAAGCTCCTTAAATCCTCTAAACGGATCTTTGGAAATGAACAAAAGAACAAAAGGATTAAAAAACGGGGAAAAAACTGTATTATTCACTTGACGTTTATTAACTTTGATTGTTGTCAGATTATGTCTTTCCCTCTGGTTTGCATGACACAGTGAGGTTTTAATGTGTGTTTGAGTGTGCGCGCGCGCTTGTGTGTTTAATCTGTATTCTGTTCAGGGGCCACAGTGTGTTTTAATGTCTTCCTCTCTCCTCATCTTGTCAAGGGGCCACAGTGTGTTTTAATGTCTTCCTCTCTCCTCATCTTGTCAAGGGGCCACAGTGTGTTTTAATGTGTTCCTCTCTCCTCATCTTGTCCAGGGGCCACAGTGTGTTTTAATGTCTTCCTCTCTCCTCATCTTGTCAAGGGGCCACAGTGTGTTTAAATGTCTTCCTCTCTCCTCATCTTGTCCAGGGGCCACAGTGTGTTTTAATATCTTCCTCTCTCCTCATCTTGTCCAGGGGCCACAGTGTGTTTAAATGTCTTCCTCTCTCCTCATCTTGTTCAGGGGCCACAGTGTGTTTTAATGTCTTCCTCTCTCCTCATATTGTCCAGGGGCCAGAGTGTGTTTAAAGATCTTCCTCTCTCCTCATCTTCTTCAGGGGCCACAGCTCAAGTCAACGGTCACCAGTCCGTCCGCTCCCTGCCCTCTGTCCGTCACGACGTTGGTCGCTACCAGAGAGTAGATGAGCCCCTTCCTCCCAGTGAGTAGAGTGTGTTTCTGAGGGAGGGAGATGAGTAGAGTGTGTTTCTGAGGGAGGAAGATGAGTAGAGTGTGTTTCTGAGGGAGGAAGATGAGTAGAGTGTGTTTCTGAGGGAGGAAGAGGAGTAGAGTGTGTTTCTGAGGGAGGAAGATGAGTAGAGTGTGTTTCTGAGGGAGGAAGATGAGTAGAGTGTGTTTCTGAGGGAGGAAGATGAGTAGAGTGTGTTTCTGAGGGAGGAAGATGAGTAGAGTGTGTTTCTGAGGGAGGAAGATGAGTAGAGTGTGTTTCTGAGGGAGGAAGAGAAAGATAGAGATCCTGATCATGACACATAATCTGACATCTGACATGGTAGAATTTATACAATTAGTAGTAATATTAGAATTAGTGGTTGACTTTTTCAGTTTGTGTCACTGAGTGTACAAAACATTAGGAACACCTTCATGATATTTGCAACCCCTTTTGCCCTCAGAACAGCCTAAATTCGTCGGGGCATGGACTTGACAAGGTGTCGAAAGCGTTCCACAGAGATGCTGACCCATGTTGACGCCAATGCTTCCCACAGTTGTATCAAGTTGGCTGGATGTCCTTTAGGTGGTGGACCATTCTTGATACACACGGGAAACTGTTGAGCGTGAAAACCCCAGCAGCTTTGCAGTTCTTGACACATTCCAACCAATGCGCCTGGCACCTACTACCATACCCCGTTCAAAGGCACTTAAATCGTTTGTCTTGCCCATTCTCCCTCTGAATGGCACACATACACAATCCATGTCTCAATTGTCTCAAGGCTTAAAAATCCTTCTGTAACCCGTCTCCTCCCCTTCATCTACACTGATTGAAGTGGATTTAACAAGTGACATCAATAAGGGATCATAGCTTCAACCTGGATTCACCTGATCAGTCTATGTCAAGGAAAGAGCAGGTGTTCCTAATGTTTTGTCCACTCAGTGCATATGATATATCTGCCTTGCTGACTGGGAGGCCCGTTAGACAGTCACAGTTGTGTGTTCTATGTGTGTGTGTGTGTTTCAGACTGGGAGGCCCGTATAGACAGTCACAGTCGTGTCTTCTATGTGTGTGTGTGTTTCAGACTGGGAGGCCCGTATAGACAGTCACAGTCGTGTCTTCTATGTGTGTGTGTGTTTCAGACTGGGAGGCCCGTATAGACAGTCACAGTCGTGTCTTCTATGTGTGTGTGTGTTTCAGACTGGGAGGCCCGTATAGACAGTCACAGTCGTGTGTTCTATGTGGACCATGTGAACCGCACCACCACCTGGCAGAGACCCACCGCTCCTCCAGCACCGCAGCTCCTCCAGAGGTCCAACAGCATACAGCAGATGGAGCAACTCAACCGCAGGTTAGAACCAGCACACACACTGATCATGTATCTAGACACACACACACACACACACACACACACACACACACACACACACACACACACACACACACACACACACACACACACACACACACACACACACACACACACACACACACACACACACACTCACATGCAGAACACACACTCACACACACACACACACACACACATGCAGAACACACACACACACATGCAGAACACACACACACACACACACACACACTTCTCTCTCTATAGAGTTTGTGTTACAGTTTAGTGGCATTGCTTCTGTGTTCAGGTATCAGAGTATACGCAGGACGATGACCAATGAGAGAACAGCAGAGGAGCTGACAGCTCCGCCCGAGGTGCCCACCGACGACACTGACCACCACACTATCCCAGGTACCCAGGCTTGCAGTGCATTCTGGTCGCTGTAGTCAACTAAAGCTTGACAATAGGCCTCTAGACTTTCACTAGCCAGTATTCTGCTTGTTTAGGCTGGTTTCTACTAAAACTAAACCCGGCTCTTGTTAAAGCTTTTCAAATTAATTTGTTTGATTATTAACTTGTTGTGTGTGTCTGTGTCTGTGTCTGTGTCTGTGTGTGTCTGTGTCTCTGTGTCTGTGTGTGTGTGTCTGTCTGTCTGTCTGTGTGTGTTGTCAGAGTATCGTCGTGATGGTGTGGTGGCTCCAGATAGCTCTCGTTCTCGTCTCAGTCTGCTCCTCCAGTCTCCCAGCGCCAAGTTCCTGACCAGCCCAGACTTCTTCACCGTGCTGCATTCCAACCCTGTATGTTTCTCACACACACACACACACACACACACACACACACACACACACACACACACACACACACACACACACACACACACACACACACACACACACACACACCTATATCCCCTTACTGCTTGATCAGTTCATTTCTATGACCTATATTTCTACTATTACAGAACTGTAGCTATATTTACACTGTCACATCAGTCGTTCATCACTTTACAATACTACCCTCCTCTCCTCCCATCACCTCTATTCTACTCTTCTCTCCTCTCCCACCCTCCTCCCTCCCTTCTCCTCCCCGTCCACTCCTCTTCTCTTCTGTCCCTCCTCTCCTCTCCTCTCCCACCCTCCTCTCCTATCCCACCCTCCTCTCCTATCCCACCCTCCTCTCCTATCCCACCCTCCTCTCCTATCCCACCCTCGTCTCCTATCCCACCCTCCTCTCCTATCCCACCCTCCTCTCCTCTCCTATCCCACCCTCCTATCCCACCCTCCTCTCCTCTCCTACCCTCCTCTCCTATCCCACCCTCCTCTCCTATCCCACCCTCCTCTCCTCTCCTACCCTCCTCTCCTATCCCACCCTCCTCTCCTCTCCTATCCCACCCTCCTCTCCTCTCCCACCTTTCTCTCCCTCTCCTCTCCTCTCCCACCCTCCTCTCCTATCCCACCCTCGTCTCCTATCCCACCCTCCTCTCCTACCCTCCTCTCCTCTCCTACCCTCCTCTCCTATCCCACCCTCCTCTCCTATCCCACCCTCGTCTCCTATCCCACCCTCCTCTCCTACCCTCCTCTCCTATCCTACCCTCCTCTCCTATCCCACCCTCCTCTTCTACCCTCCTCTCCTATCCCACCCTCGTCTCCTATCCCACCCTCCTCTCCTACCCTCCTCTCCTATCCCACCCTCGTCTCCTATCCCACCCTCCTCTCCTACCCTCCTCTCCTATCCCACCCTCCTCTCCCTCTCCACTCCTCTCCTCTTCTCTCCCACCCTCCTCTCCTACCCTCTTCCCCTCTTCTCTCCTCTCCCACCCTCCTCCCCCTTCTCTTCTCTCCTCTTCTCTCCCACCCTCCTATCCTCTTCTCTCCCCCTCCTCCCCTTCTCTCCTCTCCCACCCTCCCCCCCTTCGCTTCTCTCCTCTTCTCTCCCCCTCCTCCCCTCCTCTCCTCTCCCCCCACCCTCCTCTGCTCTCCCCCCACCCTCCTCTCCTCTGCCCACTCCTCCCCTCCTCTTCTCTCGTCTCCCACCCTCCTCCCCTCTCCAATCCTCTCCCCCACCCTCCTCTCCTCTCCCACCTTCCTCTCCCTCCCCTCTCCTCTCCCACCCTCCTCTCCTCTTCTCTCCCACCTTCCTCTCCCTCCCCTCTCCTCTCCCACCCTCCTCTCCTCTCCTCTCCTCTCCTCTCCTCTCCTCTCCTCTCCTCTCCTCTCCTCTCCTCTCCTCTCCCACCCTCCTCTCCTCTCCTCTCCCACCTTCCTCTCCTCTCCCACCCTCCTCTCCTCTCCTCTCCCACCCTCCTCTCCTCTTCTCTTGTTCTCTCCCCAGAGTGCCTACCGCATGTTTACAGGTAACACCTGCCTGAAACACATGATCAGTAAGGTGCGTCGGGACACGCATCACTATGAGCGCTACCAGCACAACAGAGACCTGGTGGTTTTCCTCAACATGTTCTCCAACAAACAGCTGGAGCTGCCCCGTGGCTGGGAGCTGAAGCACGACCACACTGGCAAGGTACAGACACACACACACACACACACACACACACACACACACACACACACACACACACACACACACACACACACACACACACACACACACACACACACACACACACACACACACACACACACAGAGAGGTATAGAGGGAGCTCTTTTCTTCTTATCTCCTCCTCCATTTCTAACTCTCTCTACTCTTCTCTCTCTCGCTCTGTCCCTCTCTCTGTCTCTGTCTCTCTTTGTCTCTGTCTCTCTCTCTCTGTTTACCAATGACCCTAACCTCTCCACGTCTCATTCTGTCTCTCTCTACAGCCTTTCTTTGTGGACCACAACTGCCGGGCCACTACGTTCATCGACCCTCGGCTCCCTCTCCAGAGCAGCACACGTCCCAGCAGCCTCCTGGCCCACCGCCAGCACCTGACCAGACAACGCAGCCACAGCGCTGGCGAGGTCAGCCCACAACACATGGTGAGACACCACACACACACACACACACACACACACACACACACACACACACACACACACATACATACACATCATGGTGAGACACATGATATGTCAAGTCAACCAGCTCTCTGTGCTCCAGGTGGGTGAGCACCCTCGTCACTCTGGAGGAGGACCCCCTGTAATGCCCCGCCCATCCAGCACCTTCACTACGGGCAGCCGCACCCAGTACCAAGACGTAGTGCCAGTGGGTGAGTGGACACACACACACACACACACAAACAACACACACACACACATGAACACACACACAGACACACACATAGCTCATTCTGTCCTTGACTCCTTCTCTTCAGCTTACAACGACAAGATAGTGGCGTTTCTACGACAACCCAACATCTTTGAGATCCTGCAGGAGAGACAGACAGAGTTTATCAGGAACCACTGGCTCAGGTCAGCAGCCTCTTCCTACACCCTTCCCTCCCTCCCTCCTACCTCCTTCCTCCCCCTACCTCCTCCCTCCCCCTACCTCCCTCCTTCCCCTACCTCCTCCCTCCCTCCTTCCTCCTCCCTCCCCCTACCTCCTCCCTCCCTCCCACCTCCCCCTACCTCCCTCCTACCCCCTCCCTCCCTCCCTCCTCCCCCTACCTCCTTCCTCCCTCCTTCCTACCCCCCCCCCCCTCACTTCACTCAGAACAGTCCCTCAAACCCTCACTACTAAATTCACTACGGTTGTCACCTCACTATACCTCCAGAGAGTGGTGAAGGCTCATTCTGTTGTGTGTTCTCCACCACAGGGAGAAGGTGCAGTTGATCCGTAATGAAGGGGCCTCTGGTCTGGCCAGGCTGTCTGGTGATGCAGACCTGGTCATCCTCCTCAGGTGAGCTGCTGTCATACCTGTACCTGCCTCATACCTGTACGACCTTCATTTCAGCCAGTTTGCTATAGAAGGAAAATAATCCTGCAGCAACAGGAGATGTGGATAATAATTCATGGAAATGTGTCTAGGGGAATGTGACATTTCTAAGTGGAAATTTCTCCTGCAACAGGGTGATGAAATGAGGATCCTACATCTGTACCTGCCTCTCAGGACTATCAGTGTATGAGAAGCTTTGTGCTTGAGACCTGTAGACTTGTGTTATCTCCCTGAGCCAATGCCTAGGCTTTAGTTCAAACCCAGTTTTGTTACTTTGCGTCCTTGTAGCTTTCAGTGACATTGTCTCCTCTCTCTTGGTTCTCTCTGGCAGCCTGTTTGAGGAGGAAGTGATGTCATATGTTCCGCCTCACGCCTTACTGCACCCCAGCTACTGCCAGTCCCCACGAAGCTCCCCCGTGTCCTCTCCACAGAACTCACCTGGTGAGAAGGCTTCTCTATACCTCTGTTACCATTCTGTCTTTCTCTCCCATTCTCTCTTTCGCTATTTCTCCCTCTTGTTTTCTCTCTCTCTCTCTCTCTCTCTCTCTCTCTCTCTCTCTCTCTCTCTCTCTCTCTCTCTCTCTCTCTCTCTCCTCGCTCTCTCTGTGTGTTTGTAGGGAGCACACACTCATCCCTCGTTCTCTGTCAAATTTTATTCCCACAGGAACACAGCGAGCTAATGCCCGTGCCCCTGCCCCCTACAAGCGAGACTTCGAAGCCAAACTGCGAAACTTCTACCGCAAACTGGAGACCAAGGGCTACGGCCAGGGCCCAGGGAAGTTAAAGTATGTAGTGGGGCCAGGGCCCAGGGAAGTTAAAGTATGGAGTGGGGCTACGGCCAGGGCCCAGGGAAGTTAAAGTATGGAGTGGGGCTACAGCCAGGGCCCAGGGAAGTTAAAGTATGTAGTGGGGCCAGGGCCCAGGGAAGTTAAAGTATGGAGTGGGGCTACGGCCAGGGCCCAGGGAAGTTAAAGTATGGAGTGGGGCTACAGCCAGGGCCCAGGGAAGTTAAAGTATGGAGTGGGGTTACGGCCAGGGCCCAGGGAAGTTAAAGTATGTAGTGGGGCTACGGCCAGGGCCCAGGGAAGTTAAAGTATGGAGTGGGGCTACGGCCAGGGCCCAGGGAAGTTAAAGTATGTAGTGGGGCCAGGGCCCAGGGAAGTTAAAGTATGGAGTGGGGCCAGGGCCCAGGGAAGTTAAAGTATGGAGTGGAGCTACGGCCAGGGCCCAGGGAAGTTAAAGTATGGAGTGGGGTTACGGCCAGGGCCCAGGGAAGTTAAAGTATGTAGTGGGGCCAGGGCCCAGGGAAGTTAAAATATGTAGTGGGGCTACGGCCAGGGCCCAGGGAAGTTAAAGTATGTAGTGGGGCCAGGGCCCAGGGAAGTTAAAGTATGTAGTGGGGCCAGGGCCCAGGGAAGTTAAAGTATGTAGTGGGGCTACGGCCAGGGCCCAGGGAAGTTAAAGTATGTAGTGGGGCTACGGCCAGGGCCCAGGGAAGTTAAAGTATGTAGTGGGGCCAGGGCCCAGGGAAGTTAAAGTATGGAGTGGGGCCAGGGCCCAGGGAAGTTAAAGTATGGAGTGGGGCTACGGCCAGGGCCCAGGGAAGTTAAAGTATATAGTGGGGCTACGGCCAGGGCCCAGGGAAGTTAAAGTATGTAGTGGGGCTACAGCCAGGGCCCAGGGAAGTTAAAGTATGTAGCGGGGTTACGGCCAGGGCCCAGGGAAGTTAAAGTATGTAGTGGGGCTACGGCCAGGGCCCAGGGAAGTTAAAGTATGTAGTGGGGCTACAGCCAGGGCCCAGGGAAGTTAAAGTATGTAGCGGGGTTACGGCCAGGGCCCAGGGAAGTTAAAGTATGGAGTGGGGCTACGGCCAGGGCCCAGGGAAGTTAAAGTATGTAGTGGGGCTACGGCCAGGGCCCAGGGAAGTTAAAGTATGGAGTGGGGCCAGGGCCCAGGGAAGTTAAAGTATGTAGTGGGGCCAGGGCCCAGGGAAGTTAAAGTATGGAGTGGGGCTACGGCCAGGGCCCAGGGAAGTTAAAGTATGTAGTGGGGCTACAGCCAGGGCCCAGGGAAGTTAAAGTATGGAGTGGGGCCAGGGCCCAGGGAAGTTAAAGTATGGAGTGGGGCTACGGCCAGGGCCCAGGGAAGTTAAAGTATGTAGTGGGGCTACGGCCAGGGCCCAGGGAAGTTAAAGTATGGAGTGGGGCCAGGGCCCAGGGAAGTTAAAGTATGTAGTGGGGCCAGGGCCCAGGGAAGTTAAAGTATGGAGTGGGGCTACGGCCAGGGCCCAGGGAAGTTAAAGTATGTAGTGGGGCTACAGCCAGGGCCCAGGGAAGTTAAAGTATGGAGTGGGGCCAGGGCCCAGGGAAGTTAAAGTATGGAGTGGGGCTACGGCCAGGGCCCAGGGAAGTTAAAGTATGGAGTGGGGCCAGGGCCCAGGGAAGTTAAAGTATGGAGTGGGGCTACGGCCAGGGCCCAGGGAAGTTAAAGTATGGAATGGGGCCAGGGCCCAGGGAAGTTAAAGTATGGAGTGGGGTTACGGCCAGGGCCCAGGGAAGTTAAAGTATGTAGTGGGGCTACGGCCAGGGCCCAGGGAAGTTAAAGTATGGAGTGGGGCCAGGGCCCAGGGAAGTTAAAGTATGGAGTGGGGCTACGGCCAGGGCCCAGGGAAGTTAAAGTATGTAGTGGGGCCAGGGCCCAGGGAAGTTAAAGTATGTAGTGGGGCCAGGGCCCAGGGAAGTTAAAGTATGGAGTGGGGCCAGGGCCCAGGGAAGTTAAAGTATGGAGTGGGGCTACGGCCAGGGCCCAGGGAAGTTAAAGTATGGGGTGGGGCTACGGCCAGGGCCCAGGGAAGTTAAAGTATGGAGTGGGGCCAGGGCCCAGGGAAGTTAAAGTATGGAGTGGGGCTACGGCCAGGGCCCAGGGAAGTTAAAGTATGGAGTGGGGCCAGGGCCCAGGGAAGTTAAAGTATGGAGTGGGGTTACGGCCAGGGCCCAGTGAAGTTAAAGTATGTAGTGGGGCTACGGCCAGGGCCCAGGGAAGTTAAAGTATGTAGTGGGGCCAGGGCCCAGGGAAGTTAAAGTATGGAGTGGGGCTACGGCCAGGGCCCAGGGAAGTTAAAGTATGTAGTGGGGCCAGGGCCCAGGGAAGTTAAAGTATGTAGTGGGGCCAGGGCCCAGGGAAGTTAAAGTATGGAGTGGGGCCAGGGCCCAGGGAAGTTAAAGTATGGAGTGGGGCTACGGCCAGGGCCCAGGGAAGTTAAAGTATGTAGTGGGGCTACGGCCAGGGCCCAGGGAAGTTAAAGTATGGAGTGGGGCTACGGCCAGGGCCCAGGGAAGTTAAAGTATGGAGTGGGGCTACGGCCAGGGCCCAGGGAAGTTAAAGTATGTAGTGGGGCCAGGGCCCAGGGAAGTTAAAGTATGGAGTGGGGAGTATTTTGTATGTAGTATGTAGTGCTTGTATTTTCATGTGTGAATACTGTAATATGAAAGAATTAATACGTTATTGATCTAGCTAAATGCTTTGGTGTTCCAGCCAAAGAAATAGAATCTCATTCTAGTTCTGTGGTCCACCCACATACCCTCCATCCACACCCTCCTGCCCTTACCAGTTCCCCCCTGTGTGTGTCTCTTCCTCCCCCAACCCCCAGGTTGATCATCCGTAGAGACCATCTCCTGGAGGATGCCTTCAACCAGGTCATGTGTTACTCCCGTAAAGACCTGCAGAGGAGCAAGCTCTATGTCAGCTTCCTGGGAGAGGAGGGGTGAGTCAGACAGACTGCCTGTCCTCTACTCTTCCAGAAGCTGGTGGGGGGAAATGATCCTGGGTTCAATAGAATGAAACATTTGAGGAATATTTCAGTTAGAAATGCACTTTGTCTGCTCTATGACGTTATATTTCTATCTACGCCGTTCCTGTGTGATAATGTGTCTTCCTGTATGTGTTGCAGGTTGGACTACAGCGGCCCGTCCAGAGAGTTTTTCTTCCTGGTGTCTAGAGAGCTGTTCAACCCGTACTACGGCCTGTTTGAGTACTCCGCCAACGACACCTACACCGTTCAGATCAGCCCCATGTCTGCCTTCGTAGACAACCATCACGAGTGGTGAGTGGACTGAAGACTGGGAGGGTTTGGGGTCGGAGGGGTCTGTGGTCTGTTGGCTGATCAGCAGGGTTGGGGTCGGAGGGGTCTGTGGTCTGTTGGCTGATCAGCAGGGTTGGGGTCGGAGGGTCTGTGGTCTGTTGGCTGATCAGCAGGGTTGGGGTCGGAGGGTCTGTGGTCTGTTGGCTGATCAGCAGGGTTGGGGTCGGAGGGGTCTGTGGTCTGTTGGCTGATCAGCAGGGTTGGGGTCGGAGGGTCTGTGGTCTGTTGGCTGATCAGCAGGGTTGGCGTTGGAGGGGTCTGTGGTCTGTTGGCTGATCAGCAGGGTTGGGGTCGGAGGGTCTGTGGTCTGTTAGCTGATCAGCAGGGTTGGGGTCTGAGGGTCTGTGGTCTGTTGGCTGATCAGCAGGGTTGGGGTCGGAGGGTCTGTGGTTTGTTGGCTGATCAGCAGGGTTGGGGTCGGAGGGTCTGTGGTCTGTTGGCTGATCAGCAGGGTTGGGGTCGGAGGGGTCTGTGGTCTGTTGGCTGATCAGCAGGGTTGGGGTCAATTCAAATTGAACTCAGTCAATTCTGGAAGCAAACTGAAATTCCTATTCAATAATTGAAAAAAATGAATCTATTTTCTATTACTTTCAAGAAGCTTTTTATTTCAAAAGTTTTTCAATTTTTGAATTTTAACTAATTAATTTCCTGAATTGAGTACTTCAATTCAATGGAGCCCAGCCCTGGTGTTAAGATGAATGGAAATGCACTGAAGGGACGAGCCAAAACATCTGTTGTGTATACTAGGACCTGGGTAATAACATCTGCTGTCTATACTAGGACCTGGGTAATAACATCTGTTGTGTATACTAGGACCTTGGTAATAACATCTGTTGTGTATACTAGGACCTGGGTAATAACATCTGTTGTCTGTACTAGGACCTGGGTAATAACATCTGTTGTCTATACAAGGACCTGGGTAATAACATATGTTGTCTATACTAGGACCTGGGTAATAACATCTGTTGTGTATACTAGGGCCTGGGTAATAACATCTGTTGTCTATACTAGGACCTGGGTAATAACATATGTTGTCTATACTAGGACCTGGGTAATAACATCTGTTGTCTGTACTAGGACCTGGGTAATAACATCTGTTGTCTATACAAGGACCTGGGTAATAACATATGTTGTCTATACTAGGACCTGGGTAATAACATCTGTTGTCTATACTAGGACCTGGGTAATAACATATGTTGTCTATACTAGGACCTGGGTAATAACATCTGTTGTGTATACTAGGACCTGGGTAATAACATCTGTTGTCTATACTAGGACCTGGGTAATAACATCTGTTGTCTATACTAGGACCTGGGTAATAACATCTGTTGTCTATACTAGGACCTGGGTAATGACATCTGTTGTTTATACTAGGACCTGGGTAATAACATCTGTTGTGTATACTAGGACCTGGGTAATAACATCTGTTGTTTATACTAGGACCTGGGTAATAACATCTGTTGTCTATACTAGGACCTGGGTAATAACATATGTTGTCTATACTAGGACCTGGGTAATAACATCTGTTGTGTATACTAGGACCTGGGTAATAACATATGTTGTGTATACTAGGACCTGGGTAATAACATCTGTTGTCTATACTAGGACCTGGGTAATAACATCTGTTGTTTATACTAGGACCTGGGTAATAACATCTGTTGTCTATACTAGGACCTGGGTAATAACATCTGTTGTTTATACTAGGACCTGGGTAATA
Organism: Salvelinus namaycush; assembly: GCF_016432855.1. Classification (NCBI taxonomy): domain Eukaryota; kingdom Metazoa; phylum Chordata; class Actinopteri; order Salmoniformes; family Salmonidae; genus Salvelinus; species Salvelinus namaycush. The sequence goes on from NW_024060849.1 coordinate 15,935, forward strand.
ACATCTGTTGTGTATACTAGGACCTGGGTAATAACATCTGTTGTGTATACTAGGACCTGGGTAATAACATCTGTTGTCTGTACTAGGACCTGGGTAATAACATCTGTTGTCTATACAAGGACCTGGGTAATAACATATGTTGTCTATACTAGGACCTGGGTAATAACATCTGTTGTCTATACTAGGACCTGGGTAATAACATCTGTTGTCTGTACTAGGACCTGGGTAATAACATCTGTTGTCTATACAAGGACCTGGGTAATAACATATGTTGTCTATACTAGGACCTGGGTAATAACATCTGTTGTCTATACTAGGACCTGGGTAATAACATCTGTTGTTTATACTAGGACCTGGGTAATAACATCTGTTGTGTATACTAGGACCTGGGTAATAACATATGTTGTCTATACTAGGACCTGGGTAATAACATATGTTGTGTATACTAGGACCTGGGTAATAACATCTGTTGTGTATACTAGGACCTGGGTAATAACATCTGTTGTCTATACTAGGACCTGGGTAATAACATCTGTTGTTTATACTAGGACCTGGGTAATAACATCTGTTGTGTATACTAGGACCTGGGTAATAACATCTGTTGTTTATACTAGGACCTGGGTAATAACATCTGTTGTCTATACTAGGACCTGGGTAATAACATCTGTTGTCTATACTAGGACCTGGGTAATAACATCTGTTGTGTATACTAGGACCTGGGTAATAACATATGTTGTGTATACTAGGACCTGGGTAATAACATCTGTTGTCTATACTAGGACCTGGGTAATAACATCTGTTGTTTATACTAGGACCTGGGTAATAACATCTGTTGTCTATACTAGGACCTGGGTAATAACATCTGTTGTTTATACTAGGACCTGGGTAATAACATCTGTTGTGTATACTAGGACCTGGGTAATAACATCTGTTGTGTATACTAGGACCTGGGTAATAACATCTGTTGTCTGTACTAGGACCTGGGTAATAACATCTGTTGTCTATACAAGGACCTGGGTAATAACATCTGTTGTCTATACTAGGACCTGGGTAATAACATCTGTTGTCTATACTAGGACCTGGGTAATAACATCTGTTGTCTGTACTAGGACCTGGGTAATAACATCTGTTGTCTATACAAGGACCTGGGTAATAACATATGTTGTCTATACTAGGACCTGGGTAATAACATCTGTTGTCTATACTAGGACCTGGGTAATAACATCTGTTGTTTATACTAGGACCTGGGTAATAACATCTGTTGTGTATACTAGGACCTGGGTAATAACATATGTTGTGTATACTAGGACCTGGGTAATAACATCTGTTGTGTATACTAGGACCTGGGTAATAACATCTGTTGTGTATACTAGGACCTGGGTAATAACATCTGTTGTCTGTACTAGGACCTGGGTAATAACATCTGTTGTCTATACAAGGACCTGGGTAATAACATATGTTGTCTATACTAGGACCTGGGTAATAACATCTGTTGTCTGTACTAGGACCTGGGTAATAACATCTGTTGTCTATACAAGGACCTGGGTAATAACATATGTTGTCTATACTAGGACCTGGGTAATAACATCTGTTGTCTATACTAGGACCTGGGTAATAACATCTGTTGTTTATACTAGGACCTGGGTAATAACATCTGTTGTGTATACTAGGACCTGGGTAATAACATATGTTGTGTATACTAGGACCTGGGTAATAACATCTGTTGTGTATACTAGGACCTGGGTAATAACATATGTTGTCTATACTAGGACCTGGGTAATAACATCTGTTGTTTATACTAGGACCTGGGTAATAACATCTGTTGTCTATACAAGGACCTGGGTAATAACATATGTTGTCTATACTAGGACCTGGGTAATAACATCTGTTGTCTATACTAGGACCTGGGTAATAACATATGTTGTCTATACTAGGACATGGGTAATAACATCTGTTGTGTATACTAGGACCTGGGTAATAACATCTGTTGTCTATACTAGGACCTGGGTAATAACATATGTTGTCTGTACTAGGACCTGGGTAATAACATCTGTTGTCTATACTAGGACCTGGGTAATAACATCTGTTGTGTATACTAGGACCTGGGTAATAACATCTGTTGTCTATACTAGGACCTGGGTAATAACATATGTTGTCTGTACTAGGACCTGGGTAATAACATATGTTGTCTATACTAGGACCTGGGTAATAACATCTGTTGTCTGTACTAGGACCTGGGTAATAACATCTGTTGTCTATACAGGGACCTGGGTAATAACATCTGTTGTCTATACTAGGACCTGGGTAATAACATCTGTTGTCTATACTAGGACCTGGGTAATAACATATGTTGTCTATACTAGGACCTGGGTAATAACATCTGTTGTGTATACTAGGACCTGGGTAATAACATCTGTTGTCTATACTAGGACCTGGGTAATAACATCTGTTGTCTATACTAGGACCTGGGTAATAACATCTGTTGTCTATACTAGGACCTGGGTAATGACATCTGTTGTTTATACTAGGACCTGGGTAATAACATCTGTTGTGTATACTAGGACCTGGGTAATAACATCTGTTGTTTATACTAGGACCTGGGTAATAACATCTGTTGTCTATACTAGGACCTGGGTAATAACATCTGTTGTCTATACTAGGACCTGGGTAATAACATCTGTTGTGTATACTAGGACCTGGGTAATAACATATGTTGTGTATACTAGGACCTGGGTAATAACATCTGTTGTCTATACTAGGACCTGGGTAATAACATCTGTTGTTTATACTAGGACCTGGGTAATAACATCTGTTGTCTATACTAGGACCTGGGTAATAACATCTGTTGTTTATACTAGGACCTGGGTAATAACATCTGTTGTGTATACTAGGACCTGGGTAATAACATCTGTTGTGTATACTAGGACCTGGGTAATAACATCTGTTGTCTGTACTAGGACCTGGGTAATAACATCTGTTGTCTATACAAGGACCTGGGTAATAACATATGTTGTCTATACTAGGACCTGGGTAATAACATCTGTTGTCTATACTAGGACCTGGGTAATAACATCTGTTGTCTGTACTAGGACCTGGGTAATAACATCTGTTGTCTATACAAGGACCTGGGTAATAACATATGTTGTCTATACTAGGACCTGGGTAATAACATCTGTTGTCTATACTAGGACCTGGGTAATAACATCTGTTGTTTATACTAGGACCTGGGTAATAACATCTGTTGTGTATACTAGGACCTGGGTAATACATATGTTGTGTATACTAGGACCTGGGTAATAACATCTGTTGTGTATACTAGGACCTGGGTAATAACATCTGTTGTCTATACTAGGACCTGGGTAATAACATCTGTTGTTTATACTAGGACCTGGGTAATAACATCTGTTGTCTATACAAGGACCTGGGTAATAACATATGTTGTCTATACTAGGACCTGGGTAATAACATCTGTTGTCTATACTAGGACCTGGGTAATAACATATGTTGTCTATACTAGGACATGGGTAATAACATCTGTTGTGTATACTAGGACCTGGGTAATAACATCTGTTGTCTATACTAGGACCTGGGTAATAACATATGTTGTCTGTACTAGGACCTGGGTAATAACATCTGTTGTCTATACTAGGACCTGGGTAATAACATCTGTTGTGTATACTAGGACCTGGGTAATAACATCTGTTGTCTATACTAGGACCTGGGTAATAACATATGTTGTCTGTACTAGGACCTGGGTAATAACATATGTTGTCTATACTAGGACCTGGGTAATAACATATGTTGTCTGTACTAGGACCTGGGTAATAACATCTGTTGTCTATACTAGGACCTGGGTAATAACATATGTTGTCTGTACTAGGACCTGGGTAATAACATCTGTTGTCTATACTAGGACCTGGGTAATAACATCTGTTGTGTATACTAGGACCTGGGTAATAACATCTGTTGTGTATACTAGGACCTGGGTAATAACATCTGTTGTCTATACTAGGACCTGGGTAATAACATCTGTTGTTTATACTAGGACCTAGGTAATAACATCTGTTGTGTATACTAGGACCTGGGTAATAACATATGTTGTGTAT
>NW_024060850.1:0-20035 GCF_016432855.1 Salvelinus namaycush
GGTTTTGGATGGTAGGATGGTAGGGGTTTTGGATGGTAGGATGGGAGGAGTTTTGGATGGTAGGATGGTAGGGGTTTTGGATGGTAGGAGTTTTGGATGGTAGGATGGGAGGAGTTTTGGATGGTAGGATGGTAGGGTTTAGGATGGTAGGGATTTTAGATGGTAGGATGGTAGGAGTTTTGGAAGGTAGGAGTTTTGGATGGTAGGGGTTTTGGATGGTAGGATGGTAGGGGTTTTGGATGGTAGGATGGTAGGGGTTTGGATGGTAGGGGTTTTGGATGGTAGGATGGTAGGGGTTTTGGATGGTAGGATGGTAGGGGGTTTTGGAAGGTAGGATGGTAGGGGTTTTGGATGGTAGCAGTTTTGGATGGTAGGATGGTTGCAGTTTGGATGGTAGGATGGTAGGAGTTTTGGAAGGTAGGATGGTAGGGGTTTTGGATGGTAGGATGGTAGCAGATTTGGAAGGTAGGATGGTAGGTGTTTTGGATGGTAGGATGTTAGGGGTTTTGGAATGTAGGGTGGTAGGAGTTTTGGATGGTTGGATGGTAGGAGTTTTGGAAGGTAGGATGGTAGGAGTTTTGGATGGTAGGATGGTAGCAGATTTGGAAGGTAGGATGGTAGGGGTTTTGGATGGTAGGATGGTAGGGGTTTTGGATGGTAGGGGTTTTGGATGGTAGGATGGTAGGGGTTTTGGATGGTAGGATGGTAGGGGTTTTGGAAGGTAGGATGGTAGGGGTTTTGGATGGTAGCAGTTTTGGATGGTAGGATGGTAGCAGTTTTGGATGGTAGGATGGTAGGAGTTTTGGAAGGTAGGATGGTAGGGGTTTTGGATGGTAGGATGGTAGCAGATTTGGAAGGTAGGATGGTAGGGTGTTTTGGATGGTAGGATGTTAGGGGTTTTGGAATGTAGGGTGGTAGGAGTTTTGGATGGTTGGATGGTAGGAGTTTTGGAAGGTAGGATGGTAGGAGTTTTGGATGGTAGGATGGTAGCAGATTTGGAAGGTAGGATGGTAGGGTGTTTTGGATGGTAGGATGGTAGGGGTTTTGGAAGGTAGGATGGTAGGGGTTTTGGATGGTTGGATGGTAGGAGTTTTGGATGGTAGCAGTTTTGGATGGTAGGAGTTTTGGATGGTATGATGGTAGGAGTTTTGGAATGTAGGATGGTAGGGGTTTTGGATGGTTGGATGGTAGGAGTTTTGGATGGTAGGATGGTAGGGGTTTTGGAATGTAGGGTGGTAGGAGTTTTGGATGGTAGGATGGTAGGGGTTTTGGATGGTAGGATGGTAGGGGTTTTGGATGGTAGCAGTTTTGGATGGTAGGATGGTAGGTGTTTTGGATGGTTGGATGGTAGGAGTTTTGGATGGTTGGATGGTAGAAGATTTGGAAGGTAGGATGGTAGGGTGTTTTGGATGGTAGGATGGTAGGGGTTTTGGAATGTAGGGTGGTAGGAGTTTTGGATGGTAGGATGGTAGGGGTTTTAGATGGTAGGATGGTAGGGGTTTTGGATGGTAGGATGGTAGGGGTTTTGGATGGTAGGATGGTAGGGGTTTTGGAATGTAGGGTGGTAGGAGTTTTGGATGGTAGGATGGTAGGGGTTTTGGAATGTAGGGTGGTAGGAGTTTTGGATGGTAGGATGGTAGGGGTTTTGGATGGTAGGATGGTAGGGATTTTGGAATGCAGGGTGGTAGGAGTTTTGGATGGTAGGATGGTAGGGGTTTTGGATGGTAGCAGTTTTGGATGGTAGGATGGTAGGGGTTTTGGATGGTAGGATGGTAGGGATTTTGGAATGCAGGGTGGTAGGAGTTTTGGATGGTAGGATGGTAGGAGTTTTGGATGGTAGGATGGTAGGGGTTTTGGATGGTAGAATGGTAGGAGTTTTGGATGGTAGGATGGTAGGAGTTTTGGATGGTAGGGGTTTTGGATGGTAGGATGGTAGGAGTTTTGGAAGGTAGGATGGTAGGGGTTTTGGATGGTAGGATGGTAGGGGTTTTGGATGGTAGAATGGTAGGAGTTTTGGATGGTAGGATGGTACGGGTTTTGGATGGTAGGATGGTAGGGGTTTTGGAATGTAGGGTGGTAGGAGTTTTGGATGGTAGGATGGTAGGAGTTTTGGATGGTAGGATGGTAGGGGTTTTGGATGGTAGAATGGTAGGAGTTTTGGATGGTAGGATGGTAGGAGTTTTGGATGGTAGTGGTTTTGGATGGTAGGATGGTAGGAGTTTTGGAAGGTAGGATGGTAGGAGTTTTGGATGGTAGGGGTTTTGGATGGTAGGATGGTAGAGGTTTTGGAAGGTAGGATGGTAGGAGTTTTGGATGGTAGGATGGTAGGAGTTTTGGATGGTAGGATGGTAGGAGTTTTGGATGGTAGGGGTTTTGGATGGTAGCAGTTTTGGAATGTAGGATGGTAGCTTTTTATGGGGTAAAACTGTTGACAGTAGCCCACTAAATTACATTTTAATTTATATGTTTCACACTGTGGATGGAATGAGATACACAGTGTAGCCTAGCTAGTATATTGACCTAAGAGTATTGCAAAAGGTTACTAGTTATGCCTACAACTCATCAATGGACAGAAATATTGTCATACAGGCTCGTTGACCTGAGCAAGATGCATTGAAACAAGTGTGTGAGTAATGTTATTGGACATATCTTGCACTCTTGATCAGGATTAGAATATTCTCCAAGTACATGGACATGAATTTGACCTAATGAAATGGTGCTGACCACAATAAACACATTATACAGACAGAATATACAGACAGAATATACAGACAGAATATACAGACATAATATACTGACAGAATATACAGACAGAATATACAGACAGAATATACTGACAGAATATATAGACAGAATATACAGACAGAATATACAGACAGAATATACAGACAGAATATACTGACAGAATATACTGACAGAATATACTGACAGAATATACAGACAGAATATACTGACAGAATGGACAGACAGAATATACTGACAAACAATTTACAATTAATCCACAATTTACACATAAATATATTTTTTAGAGAATCCCAATGTCTATCTTTCCAGCAAGGAAACTAACAATAGGATCACAGCACCGTCTTGCCACCATTTTAGGGAATGCGGTCCGTACACTGTGTTATACACATAAACTGGCGTTGTCAGATTGTCCGTTCATAAATTCAGAGTGTTGTCAGATTGTCCCGTTTATAAATATATTTACACATTTACACATAAATGTAAATATAACACACTGTGTTATACACATAAACTGGCGTTGTTACGTGGTGTAGTTCCAATGTATTTACCTTCACGGCAGTCAAACTGTGTTAATGGGTTTGTTTACGTGTTCTGCGTCATCATCACCACCTTGTTTAGTCTAACTCAGATGTCATATCCTGTCCCAGTGTGGTGAGTCATATTCAAGAATAGAACTTTTGCCTAAAAGAGGATTTTATGATGTTTCCCTTTTATTTATTTTTTAAATCATACAATGTTGAAACTACTATTTAGCCAACAACCACAGAGAGAGAGAGAGAGAGAGAGAGAGAGAGAGAGGATATGACCATACCAAAACAGTCTAAACAGGAAACGGCAACAATAACAACAGGAAGTTCATGTGTCTCCATTGTGCTGCAGCAGTAGTAGGTTGGATTGTTGACGTGTGCTGCCATGTGCCAAGTGGTCTACTGAGGCCTGCACCGCTCCAACCCAGGCAGGACCTGTTAACACTAGGGACTGGCACGGGACAGATGTATCGACCTGTTAACACTAGGGACTGGCACGGGACAGATGCATCGACCTGTTAACACTAGGGACTGGCACGGGACAGATGTATCAACCTGTTAACACTCTAGGGACGGGCACGGGACAGATGCATCGACCTGTTAACACTAGGGACTGACACGGGACAGATGAATCGACCTGTTAACACTAGGGACTGGCTCGGGACAGATGCATCGACCTGTTAACACTAGGGACTGGCACGGGACAGATGCATCGACCTGTTAACACTAGGGACTGGCACGGGACAGATGCATCGACCTGTTAACACTAGGGACTGGCACGGGACAGATGCATCGACCTGTTAACACTAGGGACTGGCACGGGACAGATGAATCGACCTGTTAACACTAGGGACTGGCACGGGACAGATGCATCGACCTGTTAACACTAGGGACTGACACGGGACAGATGAATCGACCTGTTAACACTAGGGACTGGCACGGGACAGATGCATCGACCTGTTAACACTAGGGACTGGCACGGGACAGATGCATCGACCTGTTAACACTAGGGACTGGCACGGGACAGATGCATCGACCTGTTAACACTAGGGACTGGCTCGGGACAGATGCATCGACCTGTTAACACTAGGGACTGGCACGGGACAGATGCATCGACCTGTTAACACTAGGGACTGGCACGGGACAGATGCATCGACCTGTTAACACTAGGGACTGGCACGGGACAGATGCATCGACCAGTTAACACTCTAGGGACTGGCACGGGACAGATGCATCGACCTGTTAACACTCTAGGGACTGGCACGGGACAGATGCATCGACCTGTTAACACTCCAGGGACTGGCACGGGACAGATGCATCGACCTGTTAACGCTCTAGGGACTGGCACAGGACAGATGCATCGACCTGTTAACGCTCTAGGGACTGGCACGGGACAGATGCATCGACCTGTTAACACTCCAGGGACTGGCACGGGACAGATGCATCGACCTGTTAACACTCTAGGGACTGGCACGGGACAGATGCATCGACCTGTTAACACTCCAGGGACTGGCACGGGACAGATGCATCGACCTGTTAACACTCTTTGGACTGGCACGGGACAGATGCATGGACCTGTTAACACTCCAGGGACTGGCACGGGACAGATACATCGACCTGTTAACACTCTTGGGACTGGCACGGGACAGATGATTCGACCTGTTAACACTCTAGGACTGGCATGGGACAGATGCATCGACCTGTTAACACTCTAGGGACTGGCACGGGACAGATGCATGGACCTGTTAACACTCCAGGGACTGGCACGGGACAGATACATCGACCTGTTAACACTCTAGGGACTGGCACGGGACAGATGCATCGACCTGTTAACACTCCAGGGACTGGCACGGGACAGATGCATCGACCTGTTAACACTCTAGGGACTGGCACGGGACAGATGCATCGACCTGTTAACACTCCAGGGACTGGCACGGGACAGATGCATCGACCTGTTAACACTCCAGGGACTGGCACGGGACAGATGCATCAACCTGTTAACGCTCTAGGGACTGGCACAGGACAGATGCATCGACCTGTTAACGCTCTAGGGACTGGCACGGGACAGATGCATCGACCTGTTAACACTCCAGGGACTGGCACGGGACAGATGCATCGACCTGTTAACACTCTAGGGACTGGCACGGGACAGATGCATCGACCTGTTAACACTCCAGGGACTGGCACGGGACAGATGCATCGACCTGTTAACACTCTTTGGACTGGCACGGGACAGATGCATGGACCTGTTAACACTCTTGGGACTGGCACGGGACAGATGCATCGACCTGTTAACGCTCTAGGGACTGGCACGGGACAGATGCATCGACCTGTTAACACTCCAGGGACTGGCACGGGACAGATGCATCGACCTGTTAACACTCTAGGGACTGGCATGGGACAGATGCATCGACCTGTTAACACTCCAGGGACTGGCATGGGACAGATGCATCGACCTGTTAACACTCTAGGGACTGGCACGGGACAGATGCATGGACCTGTTAACACTCCAGGGACTGGCACGGGACAGATGCATCGACCTGTTAACACTCTAGGGACTGGCACGGGACAGATGCATGGACCTGTTAACACTCCAGGGACTGGCACGGGACAGATGCATCGACCTGTTAACACTCTAGGGACTGGCACGGGACAGATGCATCGACCTGTTAACACTCCAGGGACTGGCACGGGACAGATGCATGGACCTGTTAACACTCCAGGGACTGGCACGGGACAGATGCATGGACCTGTTAACACTCTTTGGACTGGCACGGGACAGATGCATGGACCTGTTAACACTCTTGGGACTGGCACGGGACAGATGAATCGACCTGTTAACACTCTAGGACTGGCATGGGACAGATGCATCGACCTGTTAACACTCTAGGGACTGGCACGGGACAGATGCATGGACCTGTTAACACTCCAGGGACTGGCACGGGACAGATGCATCGACCTGTTAACACTCTAGGGACTGGCACGGGACAGATGCATCGACCTGTTAACACTCCAGGGACTGGCACGGGACAGATGCATGGACCTGTTAACACTCCAGGGACTGGCACGGGACAGATGCATGGACCTGTTAACACTCCAGGGACTGGCACGGGACAGATGCATCGACCTGTTAACACTCTAGGGACTGGCACGGGACAGATGCATCGACCTGTTAACACTCCAGGGACTGGCACGGGACAGATGCATCGACCTGTTAACACTCCAGGGACTGGCACGGGACAGATGCATCGACCTGTTAACACTCTAGGGACTGGCACGGGACAGATGCATTGACCTGTTAACACTCCAGGGACTGGCACGGGACAGATGCATCGACCTGTTAACACTCCAGGGACTGGCACGGGACAGATGCATGGACCTGTTAACACTCCAGGGACTGGCACGGGACAGATGCATGGACCTGTTAATACTCTTTGGACTGGCACGGGACAGATGCATCGACCTGTTAACACTCTAGGGACGGGCACGGGACCTGTTAACACTCCAGGGACTGGCACGGGACAGATGCATGGACCTGTTAACACTAGGGACTGGCACGGGACAGATGCATCGACCTGTTAACACTCTAGGGACTGGCACGGGACAGATGCATCGACCTGTTAACACTCTAGGGACTGGCACGGGACAGATAAATCGACCTGTTAACACTCCAGGGACTGGCACGGGACAGATGCATCGACCTGTTAACACTCTAGGGACTGGCACGGGACAGATAAATCGACCTGTTAACACTCCAGGGACTGGCACGGGACAGATGTATCGACCTGTTAACACTAGGGACTGGCACGGGACAGATGCATCGACCTGTTAACACTCCAGGGACTGGCACGGGACAGATATATCGACCTGTTAACACTCTTGGGACTGGCACGGGACAGATGCATCGACCTGTTAACACTCCAGGGACTGGCACGGGACAGATGCATCGACCTGTTAACATTCTAGGGACTGGCACGGGACAGATGCATCGACCTGTTAACACTCTAGGGACTGGCATGGGACAGCCGGTGTGAAGTGTGTGTGTGTGTGTGTTTGTAAGCGAGATCAATGGGGTCTGGTGTGTGCGAGAGACAGAGTGGTGTGTGAAAAAGTATTTGCACTCAACTTACACTCAATAACTGGTTGTGCCACCTTTAGCTGCAATGACTCCAACCAACCACTTCCTGTAGTTGTTGATCAGTCTCTCACGTCTCTGTGGAGGAATTTTGTCCCAGTCTTCCATGCAGAACGGCTTTAACTCAGAGACATTTGTGGGGTTTCAAGCACGAACTGCTCATTTCAAGTCCTGCCACAACATCTCATTTGGGGTTAGGTCTGGACTTTGACAAGACCATTCCTAAATGTGTGGCATTTTAGCCATTTTCATATAAATTGGATGTTTTGGATCGTTGTCTTGCTGCGTGACCTGACTCAGCTTCAGCTCACAGACGGGTGGCCTGACATTCTCATGTAGAATTCACTAATACAGAGCAGAATTCATGGTTCCTTCTATAAAGGCAAGTCATCCAGGTCCTGAGGCAGTAAAGCGTCCCCATGCTGACTGGTAGTGTGATGGTTTGGGGTCAGCATGGTGGTGGTAGTGTGATGGTTAGGGGTCAGCATGGTGGTGGTAGTGTGATGGTTAGGGGTCAGCATGGTGGTGGTAGTGGGATGGTTTGGGGTCAGCATGGTGGTGGTAGTGTGATGGTTTGGGGTCAGCATGGTGGTGGTAGTGTGATGGTTTGGGGTCAGCATGGTGGTGGTAGTGTGATGGTTTGGGGTCAGCATGGTGGTGGTAGTGGGATGGTTTGGGGTCAGCATGGTGGTGGTAGTGTGATGGTTTGAGGACAGCATGGTGGTGGTAGTGTGATGGTTTGGGGTCAGCATGGGGGTGGTAGTGTGATGGTTAGGGGTCAGCATGGTGGTGGTAGTGTGATGGTTTGGGGTCCAGCATGGTGGTGGTAGTGTGATGGTTTGGGGTCAGCATGGTGGAGGTAGTGTGATGGTTTGGGGTCCAGCATGGTGGTGGTAGTGTGATGGTTTGAGGACAGCATGGTGGTGGTAGTGTGATGGTTTGGGGTCAGCATGGGGGTGGTAGTGTGATGGTTAGGGGTCAGCATGGTGGTGGTAGTGTGATGGTTTGGGGTCAGCATGGTGGTGGTAGTGTGATGGTTTGGGGTCAGCATGGTGGTGGTAGTGTGATGGTTTGGGGTCAGCATGGTGGTGGTAGTGTGATGGTTTGGGGTCAGCATGGTGGTGGTAGTGTGATGGTTTGGGGTCAGCATGGTGGTGGTAGTGTGATGGTTAGGGGAAGCTTTGCTGCCTCAGGACCTGGTGAAATCTGTGCTGCACTTCCTAACCTCCTGTGAAATGTATGACCATATTAGAGACACATATTTCTCTCAGATTACACAGATCCACAAATCCAATTTTGATAAACTCCCATATCTACTGGGTGAAATACCACAGTGTGACATCACAGCAGCAAGATGTGTGACCTGTTGCCACAAGAAAAGGTCAACCAGTGAAGAACAAACACCATTGTAAATACAACCCATATTTATGTTTATTTATTTTCCTTTTTGTACTTTAACTATTTGCACGTCATTACAATACTGTATATTTACATAATATGACATTTGAAATGTCTTTATTCTTTTGAAACTTCTGTGAGTGTAATGTTTACTGTTCATTTTTATTGTTTATTTCACTTTTGTTTATTATATAGTTCACTTGCTTTGGCAATGTTAACATATGTTTCCCATGACAATAAAGCCCCTTGAATTGAAATTGAATTGAAAGAGAGAGAGAGAGAGAGAGAGAGAGAGAGAGAGAGAGAGAGAGAGAGAGAGAGACAAGAGGGACAGCAGCACTGAGCAGAGAGAGAGAGACAAGAGGGACAGCAGCACTGAGCAGAGAGACAAGAGGGACATCAGCACTGAGCAGAGAGAGAGAGACAAGAGGGACAGCAGCACTGAGCAGAGAGAGAGAGACAAGAGGGACAGCAGCACTGAGCAGAGAGACAAGAGGGACAGCAGCACTGAGCAGAGAGACAAGAGGGACAGCAGCACTGAGCAGAGAGACAAGAGGGACAGCAGCACTGAGCAGAGAGACAAGAGGGACAGCAGCACTGAGCAGAGAGAGAGAGAGGGACAGCAGCACTGAGCAGAGAGAGAGACAAGAGGGACAGCAGCACTGAGCAGAGAGAGAGACAAGAGGGACAGCAGCACTGAGCAGAGAGAGAGAGACAAGAGGGACAGCAGCACTGAGCAGAGAGAGAGAGACAAGAGGGACATCAGCACTGAGCAGAGAGAGAGAGACAAGAGGGACAGCAGCACTGAGCAGAGAGAGAGAGACAAGAGGGACAGCAGCACTGAGCAGAGAGACAAGAGGGACAGCAGCACTGAGCAGAGAGACAAGAGGGACAGCAGCACTGAGCAGAGAGACAAGAGGGACAGCAGCACTGAGCAGAGAGACAAGAGGGACAGCAGCACTGAGCAGAGAGAGAGAGAGGGACAGCAGCACTGAGCAGAGAGAGAGACAAGAGGGACAGCAGCACTGAGCAGAGAGAGAGACAAGAGGGACAGCAGCACTGAGCAGAGAGAGAGAGACAAGAGGGACAGCAGCACTGAGCAGAGAGAGAGAGACAAGAGGGACAGCAGCACTGAGCAGAGAGACAAGAGGGACAGCAGCACTGAGCAGAGAGACAAGAGGGACAGCAGCACTGAGCAGAGAGAGAGAGACAAGAGGGACAGCAGCACTGAGCAGAGAGAGAGACAAGAGGGACAGCAGCACTGAGCAGAGAGACAAGAGGGACAGCAGCACTGAGCAGAGAGAGAGAGACAAGAGGGACAGCAGCACTGAGCAGAGAGAGAGACAAGAGGGACAGCAGCACTGAGCAGAGAGAGAGAGACAAGAGGGACAGCAGCACTGAGCAGAGAGACAAGAGGGACAGCAGCACTGAGCAGAGAGACAAGAGGGACAGCAGCACTGAGCAGAGAGAGGGAGACAAGAGGGACAGCAGCACTGAGCAGAGAGAGGGAGAGACAAGAGGGACAGCAGCACTGAGCAGAGAGAGAGAGACAAGAGGGACAGCAGCACTGAGCAGAGAGAGAGACAAGAGGGACAGCAGCACTGAGCAGAGAGACAAGAGGGACAGCAGCACTGAGCAGAGAGAGAGAGACAAGAGGGACAGCAGCACTGAGCAGAGAGAGAGAGACAAGAGGGACAGCAGCACTGAGCAGAGAGAGAGAGACAAGAGGGACAGCAGCACTGAGCAGAGAGAGAGACAAGAGGGACAGCAGCACTGAGCAGAGAGAGAGAGACAAGAGGGACAGCAGCACTGAGCAGAGAGAGAGAGACAAGAGGGACAGCAGCACTGAGCAGAGAGAGAGACAAGAGGGACAGCAGCACTGAGCAGAGAGAGGGAGAGACAAGAGGGACAGCAGCACTGAGCAGAGAGAGAGACAAGAGGGACAGCAGCACTGAGCAGAGAGAGAGAGACAAGAGGGACAGCAGCACTGAGCAGAGAGACAAGAGGGACAGCAGCACTGAGCAGAGAGAGAGAGACAAGAGGGACAGCAGCACTGAGCAGAGAGAGAGAGACAAGAGGGACAGCAGCACTGAGCAGAGAGAGGGAGAGACAAGAGGGACAGCAGCACTGAGCAGAGAGACAAGAGGGACATCAGCACTGAGCAGAGAGAGAGAGACAGGTGGCTAGGAAAAACTCGCTAGAAAGGCAGGAACCTAGGAAGAAACCTGGAGAGGAACCAGGCTATGAGGGGCCAGTCCTCTTCTGGCTGTGCCGGGTGGAGATTATAACAGAACATGGCCAAGATGTTCAAATGTTCATAGATGACCAGCATGGTCAAATAATAATAATCACAGTGGATGTCGAGGGTGCAGCAAGTCAGCACCTCAGGAGTAAATGTCAGTTGGCTTTTCATAGCCGATCATTCAGCGTTAGAGACAGAAGGTGCGGTAGAGAGAGAGAGTCGAAAACAGCACGTCCGGTGAACAAGTCAGGGTTCCAGGCAGAACAGTTGAAACTGGAGCAGCAGCACAACCAGGTGGACTGGGGACAGCAAGGAGTGATCAGGCCAGGTAGTCCTGAGGCATGGTCCTAGGGCTCAGGTCCTCCGAGAGGGGAGGGAGAGGGAGAGAGAGAGAACCAGTGAGAGCATACTTAAATTCACACAGGACACCGGATAAGACAGGAGAAATACTCCAGATATAACAGACTGACCCTTGCCCCCCGACACATAAACTATTGCAACATAAATACTGGAGGCTGAGACAGGAGGGGTCGGGAGACACTGTGTATACACTGGTCCGACGACACCCCCGGACAGGGCCAAACAGGCAGGATATAACCCCACCCACTTTGCCAAAGCACAGCCCCCACACCACTAGAGGGATATCTTCAACCACCAACTTACCATCCTGAGACAAGGCCGAGTATAGCCCATGAAGATCTCCCCCACGGCACAACCCAAGGGGGGGCATCAACCCGGACAGGAAGATCACATCAGTGACTCAACCCACTACAGTGACACACCCCTCCTAGGGACGGCATGGAAGAGCACCAGTAAGCCAGTGACTCAGCCCCTGTAATAGGGTTTGAGGCAGAGAATCCCAGTGGAGAGAGGGGGAACCGGCCAGGCAGAGACAGCAAGGGCAGTTCGTTGCTCCAGTGCCTTTCCGTTCACCTTTACACTCCTTTATTTAACTAGGCAAGTCAGTTCAGAACAATTCTTATTTACAATGACGGCCTACCGAGGAACAGTGGGTTAACTGCCTTGTTCAGGGGCAGAACGACAGATTTGTACCATGTCAGCTCGGGGATTCAATCCAGCAACCTTTCGGTTACTGGCCCAACACTCTAACCACTAGACTACCTGCCACCTCTACGCTCTAACCACTAGGCTACCTGCCACCTCTACACTCTAACCACTAGACTACCTGCCACCTCTACACTCTAACCACTAGGCTACCTACCACCTCTACACTCTAACCACTAGGCTACCTGCCACCTCTACACTCTAACCACTAGGCTACCTGCCACCTCTACACTCTAACCACTAGGCTACCTGCCACCTCTACACTCTAACAACTAGTCTACCTGCCACCTCTACACTCTAACCACTAGGCTACCTGCCACCTCTACACTCTAACCACTAGGCTACCTGCCACCTCTACACTCTAACCACTAGGCTACCTGCCTCCTCTACACTCTAACCACTAGGCTACCTGCCACCTCTACACTCTAACCACTAGACTACCTGCCGCCCCTCCACTCTAACCACTAGACTACCTACCACCTCTACACTCTAACCACTAGACTACCTGCCACCTCTACACTCTAACCACTAGACTACCTGCCACCTCTACACTCTAACCACTAGGCTACCAGCCACCTCTAAACTCTAACCACTAGGCTACCTGCCACCTCTACACTCTAACCACTAGGCTACCTGCCACCTCTACACTCTAACCACTAGACTACCTGCCGCCTCTACACTCTAACCACTAGGCTACCTGCTACCTCTACACTCTAACCACTAGGCTACCTACCACCTCTACACTCTAACCACTAGGCTACCTGCCACCTCTACACTCTAACCACTAGACTACCTACCACCTCTACACTCTAACCACTAGGCTACCTACCACCTCTACACTCTAACCACTAGACTACCTGTCACCTCTACACTCTAACCACTAGACTACCTGCCACCTCTACACTCTAACCACTAGGCTACCTGCCACCTCTACACTCTAACCACTAGACTACCTGCCACCTCTACACTCTAACCACTAGGCTACCTGCCTCCTCTACACTCTAACCACTAGGCTACCAGCTACCAGCCACCTCTACACTCTAACCACTAGTCTACCTGCCACCTCTACACTCTAACCACTAGGCTACCTGCCACCGCTACACTCTAACCACTAGACTACCTGCCACCTCTACACTCTAACCACTAGGCTACGCTGCTGCCTCTACACTCTAACCACTAGTCTACCTGCCTCCTCTACACTCTAACCACTAGTCTACCTGCCACCTCTACACTCTAACCACTAGGCTACCTACCACCTCTACACTCTAACCACTAGTCTACCTGCCTCCTCTACACTCTAACCACTAGACTACCTGCCACCTCTACACTCTAACAACTAGTCTACCTGCCACCTCTACACTCTAACAACTAGTCTACCTGCCACCTCTACACTCTAACCACTAGGCTACCAGCCACCTCTACACTCTAACCACTAGGCTACCTAGACTACACTCTAACCACTAGACTACCTGCCACCTCTACACTCTAACCACTAGACTACCTGCCACCTCTACACTCTAACCACTAGACTACTTGCCACCTCTACACTCTAACCACTAGACTACCTGCCTCCCCAAAATAAACCAAGTCGGTGTCTCTCAAATGAGTAGGCAGACCATTCCATTAAAATGGAGATCTGTAGGAGAAAGCCCTGCCTCCAGCTGTTTGCTTAGAAATTCTAGGAACAATCCCTGTGTAACCCTCCTGTCCCTCCTGTCTCTGTCTGTCCCTGTCTGTCTCTCCTGTCTCTGTCTGTCCCTGTCTGTCTCTCCCGTCCCTGTCTGTCCCTGTCTGTCTCTCCTGTCTCTGCCTGTCCCTGTCTATCAATCCTGTCCTTGTCTGTCCCTGTCTGTCTCTCCTGTCTCTGTCTGTCCCTGTCTGTCTCTCCCGTCCCTCCTGTCTCTGTCTGTCTCTGTCTGTCTCTCCTGTCCCTGTCTTTCCTTCCTGTCCTTGTCTGTCCCTGTTTGTCCCTCCTGTCCATGTCTGTCCCTGTCTTTCCTTCCTGTCCCTGTTTGTCCCTCCTGTCCATGTCTGTCCCTGTCTTTCCTTCCTGTCCCTGTTTGTCCCTCCTGTTCTTGTCTGTCCCTGTCTTTCCTTCCTGTCCCTGTTTGTCCCTCCTGTCCATGTCTGTCCCTGTCTTTCCTTCCTGTCCCTGTTTGTCCCTCCTGTTCTTGTCTGTCCCTGTCTTTCCTTCCTGTCCCTGTTTGTCCATCCTGTCCATGTCTGTCCCTGTCTTTCCTTCCTGTCCCTGTTTGTCCCTCCTGTCCATGTCTGTCCCTGTCTTTCCTTCCTGTCCCTGTTTGTCCCTCCTGTTCTTGTCTGTCCCTGTCTTTCCTTCCTGTCCCTGTTTGTCCCTCCTGTCCATGTCTGTCCCTGTCTTTCCTTCCTGTCCCTGTTTGTCCCTCCTGTTCTTGTCTGTCCCTGTCTTTCCTTCCTGTCCCTGTTTGTCCCTCCTGTCCATGTCTGTCCCTGTCTTTCCTTCCTGTCCCTGTTTGTCCCTCCTGTCCATGTCTGTCCCTGTCTTTCCTTCCTGTCCCTGTTTGTCCCTCCTGTTCTTGTCTGTCCCTGTCTGTCCCTGTTTGTCCCTCCTACTCTTGTCTGTCCCTGTCTGACAAGATATAGGACTGATAACAGACACCCTGGTCTCAGCTGTCAGGACAAGATACAGGAGTGATTACATTTTCAGTTGAATTACATTCAGATGATGCTTGTTTTTTTGTGTTTGTTGTTGTGATTCCGGTTTTTGTTGATGTTGTGATTCCGTTTGTTGTTGTGATTCCGTTTTTTGTTGTTGTAATTCCGTTTGTTGTTGTTGTTGTGATTCCGTTTGTTGTTGTTGTGATTCCGTTTGTTGTTGTTGTGATTCCGTTTGTTGTTGTTGTGATTCCGTTTGTTGTTGTTGTGATTCCGTTTGTTGTTGTTGTGATTCCGTTTGTTGTTGTTGTGATTCTGTTTGTTGTTGTGATTCCGTTTGTTGTTGTGATTCCGTTTGTTGTTGTTGTTGTGATTCCGTTTGTTGTTGTTGTGATTCTGTTTGTTGTTGTGATTCCGTTTGTTGTTGTGATTCCGTTTGTTGTTGTTGTTGTGATTCCGTTTGTTGTTGTTGTGATTCTGTTTGTTGTTGTTGTGATTCCGTTTGTTGTTGTTGTTGTGATTCCGTTTGTTGTTGTTGTGATTCCGTTTGTTGTTGTGATTCTGTTTGTTGATGTTGTGATTCTGTTTGTTGTTGTTGTGATTCCGTTTGTTGTTGTGATTCCGTTTGTTGTTGTGATTCTGTTTGTTGTTGTTGTGATTCTGTTTGTTGTTGTTGTGATTCTGTTTGTTGTTGTTGTGATTCCGTTTGTTGTTGTTGTGATTCCGTTTGTTGTTGTTGTGATTCCGTTTGTTGTTGTTGTGATTCCGTTTGTTGTTGTGATTCCGTTTGTTGTTGTTGTGATTCCGTTTGTTGTTGTTGTGATTCCGTTTGTTGTTGTTGTGATTCCGTTTGTTGTTGTTGTGATTCTGTTTGTTGTTGTTGTTGTGATTCTGTTTGTTGTTGTTGTGATTCTGTTTGTTGTTGTTGTGATTCCGTTTGTTGTTGTTGTGATTCCGTTTGTTGTTGTTGTGATTCTGTTTGTTGTTGTTGTTGTGATTCTGTTTGTTGTTGTTGTGATTCTGTTTGTTGTTGTTGTGATTCCGTTTGTTGTTGTTGTGATTCTGTTTGTTGTTGTTGTGATTCCGTTTGTTGTTGTTGTGATTCTGTTTGTTGTTGTTGTGATTCTGTTTGTTGTTGTTGTGATTCTGTTTGTTGTTGTTGTGATTCCGTTTGTTGTTGTTGTGATTCCGTTTGTTGTTGTTGTGATTCCGTTTGTTGTTGTTGTTGTGATTCCGTTTGTTGTTGTTGTGATTCTGTTTGTTGTTGTTGTGATTCCGTTTGTTGTTGTTGTGATTCTGTTTGTTGTTGTTGTGATTCCGTTTGTTGTTGTTGTGATTCTGTTTGTTGTTGTTGTTGTGATTCCGTTTGTTGTTGTTGTGATTCCGTTTGTTGTTGTTGTGATTCCGTTTGTTGTTGTTGTTGTGATTCCGTTTGTTGTTGTTGTTGTTGTGCTTCTTCATTTGTGAGATGCTGTCCACAACCCTGTGGTTTCCATGGTTTCCACACGTCACTTCATTTAAAAATCGTTGAGTAAAAAAGTTGAAAGCCTGTGATGATCTATAAAGGGTTGTATATCGCCATCTAGTGGCTATCTTACATTACTACAACATCTATAGCTGTGGAATGGTGACAGTCTCATTTCATTTTCTAGTCAATTCATAAATGACACGACTAAGAACGACTGCATCCACATTACTGTAGGTTTAATTCATAGTGTTTTTCCGTCCCAAATGGCACCCTTTTGTAGAGCATTACTTTTGACCAGTGTCCATTTGGGACACATTTGATCAAGTGTGGATAATTCTAATTCTGACTGCATTCAGACAGTAATGTTGTTTTCTATTCATTTTCGGGGGACAATTTTTGCTCTTTCTATTGTGAAGTCAGAGCCCGTCGGCTTTAGGCTCTGGGCGTGTAAATGGCCATGTATATTGTATGGATAATAAAGAATTAGTCAAATCGTATTTTATTGGTCACATACACGTGATTAGCAGATGTTATTGTGGGTGTAGCGAAATGCTGTTTATAACTAGTAGACTGGTACTGTATATAACTAGTAGACTGGTACTGTATATAACAGACTGGTACTGTATATAACTAGTAGACTGGTACTGTATATAACAGACTGGTACTGTATATAACTAGTAGACTGGTACTGTATATAACTAGTAGACTGGTACTGTATATAACAGACTGGTACTGTATATAACAGACTGGTACTGTATATAACTAGTAGACTGGTACTGTATATAACTAGTAGACTGGTACTGTATATAACAGACTGGTACTGTATATAACTAGTAGACTGGTACTGTATATAACAGACTGGTACTGTATATAACAGACTGGTACTGTATATAACTAGTAGACTGGTACTGTATATAACTAGTAGACTGGTACTGTATATAACTAGTAGACTGGTACTGTATATAACAGACTGGTACTGTATATAACTAGTAGACTGGTACTGTATATAACTAGTAGACTGGTACTGTATATAACAGACTGGTACTGTATATAACTAGTAGACTGGTACTGTATATAACAGACTGGTACTGTATATAACTAGTAGACTGGTACTGTATATAACAGACTGGTACTGTATATAACTAGTAGACTGGTACTGTATATAACAGACTGGTACTGTATATAACTAGTAGACTGGTACTGTATATAACAGACTGGTACTGTATATAACTAGTAGACTGGTACTGTATATAGCTAGTAGACTGGTACTGTATATAACTAGTAGACTGGTACTGTATATAACAGACTGGTACTGTATATAACTAGTAGACTGGTACTGTATATAACTAGTAGACTGGTACTGTATATAACAGACTGGTACTGTATATAACTAGTAGACTGGTACTGTATATAACAGACTGGTACTGTATATAACTAGTAGACTGGTACTGTATATAACTAGTAGACTGGTACTGTATATAACTAGTAGACTGGTACTGTATATAACTAGTAGACTGGTACTGTATATAACTAGTAGACTGGTACTGTATATAACTAGTAGACTGGTACTGTATATAACAGACTGGTACTGTATATAACTAGTAGACTGGTACTGTATATAACTAGGTAGACTGGTACTGTATCATAAACTAGTACTGGTACTGTATTTATAACTAGTAGACTGGTACTGTATATAACAGACTGGTACTGTATAGAACTAGTAGACTGGTACTGTATATAACTAAGTAGACTGGTACTGTTAATAACAGACCTCGGTACTGTATATAACTAGTAGACATGGTACTGTATATAACTAGTAGACTGGTACTGTATATAACAGACCTGGTACTGTATTATGCCTAGTAGACTGGTACTGTATATACACTGTACTGTAGTATAACTAGGTAGAACTGGTACTGTTATAAACTAGTAGACTGGTACTGTATATAACTAGTAGACTGGTACTGTATATAACAGACTGGTATGCTTTGTATTATAACTAGTAGACTGGTACTGTATATAACTAGTAGAACTGGTACTTTATGATAACTAGTAGACTGGTACTGTATAATAAACTAGTAGACTGGTACTGTATATAACTTAGACTGGTACTGTATATAACAGTAGCTGGTCACTGTATATAACTAGTAACTGGTTAGCTGTATATAAACTAGTAGACGGGTACTGTCTATAACTAGTAGACTGGTACTGTATATAACTAGTAGACTGGTACTGTATATAACTAGTAGACTGTACTGTATATAAACTAGTAGACTGGTACTGATATAACAGACTGGTACTGTATATAACTAGTAGACTGGTACTGTATATAACTAGTAGACTGGTACTGTATATAACTGACTGGTACTGTATATAACTAGACTGGTACTGTATATACTAGTAGACTGCGTACTGTATATAACTAGTAGACTGGTACGTATATAACAGACTGGTACTGTATATAACTAGTAGACTGGTACTGTATATAACTAGTAGACTGGTACTGTATATAACAGACTGGAATGTATATAACTAGTAGACTGGTACTGTATATAACAGACTGGTACTGTATATAACTAGTAGACTGGTACTGTATATAACTAGTAGACTGGTACTGTAATAAACTAGACTGGTACTGTATATAACTAGTAGACTGGTACTGTATATAACTAGTAGTACTGGTACTGTATATAACTAGGACTATCAGCTGGTACTGTATATAACTAGTAGACTGGTACTGTATGTAACAGACTGGTACTGTATATAACTAGAGCAGACTGGTACTGTATATAACTAGTAGACTGGTACTGTATATAACAGACTGGTACTGTATATAACTAGTAGACTGGTACTGTATATAACTAGTAGACTGGTACTGTATATAACTAGTAGACTGGTACTGTATATAACTAGTAGACTGGTACTGTATATAACAGACTGGTACTGTATATAACAGACTGGTACTGTATATAACTAGTAGACTGGTACTGTATATAACTAGTAGACTGGGTACTGTATATACCTAGTAGATGCCTAGTAGACTGTACTGTATATAACTAGTAGACTGGTATTGTATATAACTAGTAGACCTGGTACTGTATATAACTAGTAGACTGGTACTGTATATAATAGACTGGTACTGTATATAACTAGTAGACTGGTACTGTATATAACTAGTAGACTGGTACTGTATATAACTAGTAGACTGGTACTGTATATAACTAGTAGACTGGTACTGTATATAACAGACTGGTACTGTATATAACTAGTAGACTGGTACTGTATATAACTAGTAGACTGGTACTGTATATAACAGACTGGTACTGTATATAACTAGTAGACTGGTACTGTATATAACTAGTAGACTGGTACTGTATATAACTAGTAGACTGGTACTGTATATAACTAGTAGACTGGTACTGTATATAACAGACTGGTACTGTATATAACTAGTAGACTGGTACTGTATATAACTAGTAGACTGGTACTGTATATAACAGACTGGTACTGTATATAACTAGTAGAATGGTACTGTATATAACTAGTAGACTGGTACTGTATATAACTAGTAGACTGGTACTGTATATAACTAGTAGACTGGTACTGTATATAACAGACTGGTACTGTATATAACTAGTAGACTGGTACTGTATATAACTAAGATAGACTGGTATGTATATAACTAGTAGACTGGTACTGTATATAACTAGTAGACTGGTACTGTATCTAACTAGTAACTGGTACTGTATATAACTAGTACTGTATATATAACCTAGTAGACTGGTTACTGTTATAACTAGTAGACTGGTACTGTATATAAC
>NW_024060851.1:0-19974 GCF_016432855.1 Salvelinus namaycush
GAAAGAGAGGTGAGATCCATTATGAGAGGGAAAGAGATCTGAGATCCATTATAGAGGGAAAGAGAGGCTGAGATCCATTATGAGAGGGAAAGAGAGGCTGAGATCCATTATGAGAGGGAAAGAGAGGCTGAGACCATATGAGAGGGAAGAGAGGCTGAGACCCATTATGAGAGGGAAGAGAGGCTGAGATCCATTATGAGAGGGAAAGAGAGTCTGAGACCATTATGAGAGGGAAAGAGAGTCTGAGATCCATTATGAGAGGGAAGAGAGGCTGAGATCCATTATGAGAGGGAAAGAGAGTGTGAGATCCATTATGAGAGGGAAAGAGAGTCTGAGATCCATTATGAGAGGGAAAGAGAGTCTGAGATCCCTTATGAGAGGGAAGAGAGTCTGAGATCCAGTATGAGAGGAAAGAGAGTCTGAGGATCCATTATGAGAGGGAAAGAGAGGTGAGGATCCCATTATGACGATGGGGAAGAGAGAGGCTGAGACCATTATGAGAGGAAAGAGAGGCTGAGATCCATTATGAGAGGGAAAGATGAGGCTGAGATCCATTATGAGAGGGGAAAGAGAGGCTGAGATCCCATTATGATGAGGGAAAGAGAGGCTGAGATCCATTATGAGAGGGAAAGAGAGTCTGAGATCCATTATGAGAGGAAAGAGAGTCTGAGATCCATTATGAGAGGGAAAGAGATGTCTGAGATCCATATGAGAGGGAAAGAGAGTCTGAGATCCATTATGAGAGGAAAGAGAGGCTGAGGATCATTATGAGAGGGAAAGAGAGTCTGAGACCCATTATGAGAGGGAAAGAGAGAGGCTGAGACCCATTATGAGAGGGAAAGAGAGTCTGAGATCCATTATGAGAGGGAAAGAGAGTCTGAGATCCATTATGAGAGGGAAAGAGAGTCTGAGATCCATTATGAGAGGGAAAGAGAGAGGCTGAGATCCATTATGAGAGGGAAAGAGAGGCTGAGATCCATTATGAGAGGGAAAGAGAGGCTGAGATCCATTATGAGAGGGAAAGAGAGTCTGAGATCCATTATGAGAGGGAAAGAGAGTCTGAGATCCATTATGAGAGGGAAAGAGAGGCTGAGATCCATTATGAGAGGGAAAGAGAGTCTGAGATCCATTATGAGAGGGAAAGAGAGAGGCTGAGATCCATTATGAGAGGGAAAGAGAGTCTGAGATCCATTATGAGAGGGAAAGAGAGGCTGAGATCCATTATGAGAGGGAAAGAGAGTCTGAGATCCATTATGAGAGGGAAAGAGAGGCTGAGATCCATTATGAGAGGGAAAGAGAGGCTGAGATCCATTATGAGAGGGAAAGAGAGGCTGAGATCCATTATGAGAGGGAAAGAGAGGCTGAGACCCATTATGAGAGGGAAAGAGAGGCTGAGATCCATTATGAGAGGGAAAGAGAGTCTGAGATCCATTATGAGAGGGAAAGAGAGTCTGAGATCCATTATGAGAGGGAAAGAGAGTCTGAGATCCATTATGAGAGGGAAAGAGAGAGGCTGAGATCCATTATGAGAGGGAAAGAGAGGCTGAGATCCATTATGAGAGGGAAAGAGAGGCTGAGATCCATTATGAGAGGGAAAGAGAGGCTGAGATCCATTATGAGAGGGAAAGAGAGGCTGAGACCCATTATGAGAGGGAAAGAGAGAGGCTGAGATCCATTATGAGAGGGAAAGAGAGGCTGAGACCCATTATGAGAGGGAAAGAGAGGCTGAGATCCAGTATGAGAGGGAAAGAGAGGCTGAGATCCATTATGAGAGGGAAAGAGAGGCTGAGATCCATTATGAGAGGGAAAGAGAGGCTGAGATCCATTATGAGAGGGAAAGAGAGAGGCTGAGACCCATTATGAGAGGGAAAGAGAGGCTGAGATCCATTATGAGAGGGAAAGAGAGGCTGAGACCCATTATGAGAGGGAAAGAGAGTCTGAGATCCATTATGAGAGGGAAAGAGAGGCTGAGATCCATTATGAGAGGGAAAGAGAGAGGCTGAGACACATTATGAGAGGGAAAGAGAGGCTGAGATCCATTATGAGAGGGAAAGAGAGTCTGAGATCCATTATGAGAGGGAAAGAGAGGCTGAGATCCATTATGAGAGGGAAAGAGAGGCTGAGATCCATTATGAGAGGGAAAGAGAGGCTGAGACCCATTATGAGAGGGAAAGAGAGTCTGAGATCCATTATGAGAGGGAAAGAGAGTCTGAGATCCATTATGAGAGGGAAAGAGAGTCTGAGATCCATTATGAGAGGGAAAGAGAGGCTGAGATCCATTATGAGAGGGAAAGAGAGTCTGAGATCCATTATGAGAGGGAAAGAGAGAGGCTGAGACCCATTATGAGAGGGAAAGAGAGGCTGAGATCCATTATGAGAGGGAAAGAGAGTCTGAGATCCATTATGAGAGGGAAAGAGAGGCTGAGATCCATTATGAGAGGGAAAGAGAGTCTGAGATCCATTATGAGAGGGAAAGAGAGTCTGAGGATCATTATGAGAGGGAAAGAGAGAGGCTGAGACCCATTATGAGAGGGAAAGAGAGGCTGAGATCCATTATGAGAGGGAAAGAGAGAGGCTGAGACCCATTATGAGAGGGAAAGAGAGGCTGAGATCCATTATGAGAGGGAAAGAGAGTCTGAGATCCATTATGAGAGGGAAAGAGATAGGCTGAGACCCATTATGAGAGGGAAAGAGAGAGGCTGAGATCCATTATGAGAGGGAAAGAGAGTCTGAGATCCATTATGAGAGGGAAAGAGAGGCTGAGACCCATTATGAGAGGGAAAGAGAGAGGCTGAGATCCATTATGAGAGGGAAAGAGAGCCTGAGATCCATTATGAGAGGGAAAGAAAGTCTGAGATCCATTATGAGAGGGAAAGAGAGAGGCTGAGATCCATTATGAGAGGGAAAGAGAGGCTGAGATCCATTATGAGAGGGAAAGAGAGAGGCTGAAATCCATTATGAGAGGGAAAGAGAGAGGCTGAGATCCATTATGAGAGGGAAAGAGAGAGGCTGAGATCCATTATGAGAGGAAAAGAGAGGCTGAGATCCATTATGAGAGGGAAAGAGAGAGGCTGAGATCCATTACGAGAGGGAAAGAGAGTCTGAGATCCATTATGAGAGGGAAAGAGAGGCTGAGATCCATTATGAGAGGGAAAGAGAGAGGCTGAGATCCATTATGAGAGGGAAAGAGAGTCTGAGATCCATTATGAGAGGGAAAGAGAGTCTGAGATCCATTATGAGAGGGAAAGAGAGAGGCTGAGATCCATTATGAGAGGGAAAGAGAGAGGCTGAGATCCATTATGAGAGGGAAAGAGATGCTGAGACCCATTATGAGAGGGAAAGAGAGAGCCTGAGATCCATTATGAGAGAGAAAAAGAGAGGCTGAGATCCATTATGAGAGGGAAAGAGAGGCTGAGATCCATTATGAGAGGGAAAGAGAGTCTGAGATCCATTATGAGAGGGAAAGAGAGAGGCTGAGACCCATTATGAGAGGGAAAGAGAGGCTGAGATCCATTATGAGAGGGAAAGAGAGGCTGAGACCCATTATAAGAGGGAAAGAGAGAGGCTGAGATCCATTATGAGAGGGAAAGAGAGCCTGAGATCCATTATGAGAGGGAAAGAGAGAGGCTGAGATCCATTATGAGAGGGAAAGAGAGGCTGATATCCATTATGAGAGGGAAAGAGAGTCTGAGATCCATTATGAGAGGGAAAGAGAGGCTGAGATCCATTATGAGAGGGAAAGAGAGAGGCTGAGATCCATTATGAGAGGGAAAGAGAGGATGAGATCCATTATGAGAGGGAAAGAGAGTCTGAGATCCATTATGAGAGGGAAAGAGAGAGGCTGAGATCCATTATGAGAGGGAAAGAGAGTCTGAGATCCATTATGAGAGGGAACGAGAGAGGCTGAGACCCACTATGAGAGGGAAAGAGAGAGGCTGAGATCCATTATGAGAGGGAAAGAGAGAGGCTGAGATCCATTATGAGAGGGAAAGAGAGAGGCTGAGATCCATTATGAGAGGGAAAGAGAGAGGCTGAGATCCATTATGAGAGGGAAAGAGAGAGACTGAGATCCATTATGAGAGGGAAAGAGAGGCTGAGATCCATTATGAGAGGAAAAGAGAGCCTGAGATCCATTATGAGAGGGAAAGAGAGGCTGAGATCCATTATGAGAGAGAAAGAGAGTCTGAGATCCATTATGAGAGGGAAAGAGAGTCTGAGATCCATTATGAGAGGGAAAGAGAGAGGCTGAGATCCATTATGAGCGAGAAAGAGAGTCTGAGATCCATTATGAGAGGAAAAGAGAGGCTGAGATCCATTATGAGAGGGAAAGAGAGAGGCTGAGATCCATTATGAGAGGGAAAGAGAGTCTGAGATCCATTATGAGAGGGAACGAGAGAGGCTGAGACCCACTATGAGAGGGAAAGAGAGAGGCTGAGATCCATTATGAGAGGGAAAGAGAGAGGCTGAGATCCATTATGAGAGGGAAAGAGAGAGGCTGAGATCCATTATGAGAGGGAAAGAGAGAGGCTGAGATCCATTATGAGAGGGAAAGAGAGAGACTGAGATCCATTATGAGAGGGAAAGAGAGGCTGAGATCCATTATGAGAGGAAAAGAGAGGCTGAGATCCACTATGAGAGGGAAAGAGAGAGGCTGAGATCCATTATGAGAGAGAAAGAGAGTCTGAGATCCATTATGAGAGGGAAAGAGAGTCTGAGATCCATTATGAGAGGGAAAGAGAGAGGCTGAGATCCATTATGAGCGAGAAAGAGAGTCTGAGATCCATTATGAGAGGAAAAGAGAGGCTGAGATCCATTATGAGAGGGAAAGAGAGAGGCTGAGATCCATTATGAGAGGGAAAGAGAGAGGCTAAGATCCATTATGAGAGGGAAAGAGAGAGGCTGAGATCCATTATGAGAGGGAAAAGGTGTGTCCAAACTTTTGACTGGTACTTTAAGTTTTTTCAACAACAGGCTATGGTCAATAATATCAAAGGCTGCACTGAAATATAACAGTACAGCTCCCACAATCTTCTTATTAACAATTTCTTTCAACCAATCATCAGTCATTTGTGTAAGTACAGTACATGTTGTGTGCCCTTCTCTGTAAGCGTGCTGAACGTCTGTTAATTTGTTTACAGAGAAATAGCATTGTATTTCCAACAGTTTGTTAAGAGCTGGCAGCAAGCTGCTAGGTCTGCCGTTAGAACCAGTACCACTCTTGGGAAGCGGAATGACTTTGGCTTCTTTCTAGGTCTGAGGACAAAGACTTTCCTCTATAAACATACATAAAAAATATGACAAATTAAAAGATATGACAGGTAGGAGTGGTTATAGAGTCAGCCACCATTCTCAGTAGCTTTCCATCTAAGTAGTCGATGCCAGGAGGTTTGTCATTGTTGATTGACAACAATAATTTCCCACCTTTTCCCACACCAACTTCACAAAATTCAAACACGCAATGCTTCTCTTTCATTATTAGTTATTTTATGCATGAATACGATGGCTCACTGTTCGTTGTTGGCATTTCCTGCCTGAGTTTGCCCACTTTGCCAACTTGCCCACTTTGCCAACTTGCCCACTTTGCCAATGAAGTTATCATTAAAATAATTGGCAACATCAAATGGTTT
The DNA here is from genome assembly GCF_016432855.1 of Salvelinus namaycush. NCBI lineage: Eukaryota > Metazoa > Chordata > Actinopteri > Salmoniformes > Salmonidae > Salvelinus > Salvelinus namaycush. Next base: position 5,628 of record NW_024060851.1, read on the forward strand.
TGTGATGAATAAGCCATCTGATTCGATGAAAGATGGAGTTGAATTTGTCTTTTATTTAAAGTACTTTTTTCCCATCATTCTTTATATCATTGATCTTGGCTTCATAATACAGTTTCTTCTTCTTTTTGTTGAGTTTAGTCACATCATTTCTCAGTTTGCAGTAAGTCAGCCAGTCAGATGTGCAGCCAGACTTATTAGCCACTCCTTTTGCCTCATCTCTTTCAACCATACAGTTTATTAATTTCCTCATCAATCCATGGAGCCTTAACAGTTCTAACAGTCAGTTTCTTAACAGGTGCATATGTTTATCAATAATTGGAAGAAGCAATTTCATAAATGAATCAAGTGCAGAGTCTGGATGCTCCTCATTAATCACATCAGACCAATAAATATTTTTAACATCATCCAGATAAGAGTCACAGCAAAATCTTTTGTATGATCTCTTATACACTATTTTAGTCCCAGCTGATGGAACTTTGTCTTTCCTGGATATAGCCACTATATTGTGATCACTGCATCCAATGGGTACAGATACAGCTAGATAACAAAGTTCTACAGTATTAGTAAAGATGTGATGGATACATGTGGATGATCTTGTTCCTGTAATGTTTGTAAACACCCTGGTAGGTTGATTATTAACCTGAACCAGATTACAGGCACTGGTTACAGTGAGAAGCTTCCTCTTGTAAACACCCTGGTAGGTTGATTAATAACCTGAACCAGATTACAGGCACTGGTTACAGTGAGAATCTTCCTCTTGTTAAACACCCTGGTAGGTTGATTATTAACCTGAACCAGATTACAGGCACTGGTTACAGTGAGAAGCTTCCTCTTGTAAAATACCCTGGTAGGTTGATTAATAACCTGAACCAGATTACAGGCACTGGTTACAGTGAGAAGCTTCCTCTTGTAAAACACCCTGGTAGGTTGATTAATAACCTGAACCAGATTACAGGCACTGGTTACAGTGAGAAGCTTCCTCTTGAGCAGACAGCTTGATGAAAACCAGTCCATATTCAGGTCCCTGAGAAAGTAGACCTCTCGGTTTACATCACATACATTATCAAGCATTTCACACATATTATTTAGATACTGACTGTTAGCACTTGGTGGCCTATAGCAACACCCCAAAAGAAAAGGCTTTAGATGTGCCAAGTGAACCTGCAACCACTTCAATAACACTTGAAATAAGATCTTCTCTAAGCATTACAGGGATATGGCTCTGAATATATACAGCAACACCTCCCCCATAAGCATTACAGGGATATGGCTCTGAATATATACAGCAACACCTCCCCCATAAGCATTACAGGGATATGGCTCTGAATATATACAGCAACACCTCCCCCATAAGCATTACAGGGATATGGCTCTGAATATATACAGTAACACCTCCCCCATAAGCATTACAGGGATATGGCTCTGAATATATACAGCAACACCTCCCCCATAAGCATTACAGGGATATGGCTCTGAATATATACAGCAACACCTCCCCCATAAGCATTACAGGGATATGGCTCTGAATATATACAGCAACACCTCCCCCATAAGCATTACAGGGATATGGCTCTGAATATATACAGCAACACCTCCCCCATAAGCATTACAGGGATATGGCTCTGAATATATACAGCAACACCTCCCCCATAAGCATTACAGGGATATGGCTCTGAATATATACAGCAACACCTCCCCCATAAGCATTACAGGGATATGGCTCTGAATATATACAGCAACACCTCCCCCATAAGCATTACAGGGATATGGCTCTGAATATATACAGTAACACCTCCCCCATAAGCATTACAGGGATATGGCTCTGAATATATACAGTAACACCTCCCCCATAAGCATTACAGGGATATGGCTCTGAATATATACAGCAACACCTCCCCCATAAGCGTTCCTGTCTCTTCTATAGATGTTATATCCTTGTATTGCTACTGCTGTATCAAGTTAATTATCTAAGTGAGTCTCAGAAATGGATAATATATGAATGTTATCTGATGTCAGCAAGTTATTGATTTCATGAACCTTATTTCTAAGGCTACATATATTATATTATTATGGGATGTTTTCAGCCCTTTCCTGGGTAACTTATCAGAGACATAATATGGAGAAGAGCAAACAAAGCAAGAGAAAATAATATTCATTCAGCAGTGTCACACCCTGTCTTTTGTGCTTATCTCCACCCCCCACCAGGTGTCTCCCATCTTCCCCATTATCCCCCGTGTATTTATACCTGTGTTCTCTGTTTGTCTGTTGCCAGGTCATTTTGTTCCGTTAAGTCGTTCCAGCATGTGTTTCCTGTGCTCTAGTTTTTGTTCCCAGTTCTGACCTTTCTGCCTGTTGTGCTGTACCTGCCTGACTCTGATTTGGATTACGACTCTTTGCCTGCCTTGACATACCTTCTTACTATAATAAACTTTGTGACTTGTACTATCCACCTCCTGTGTCTGCATCTGGGCCTGAGTCGTGATACAGCAGTCCATTAATTAACCTCTACCGCTTCTCTCTCCCGGATCCGGGATCCTCCTCATCAAAAAAGCTGACTAGCATAGCCTAGCCTAACGGGACAGGGATATCATATAATATAATTTTCATGAAATCACAAGTCCAATACAGCAAATGAAAGATAAACATCTTGTGAATCCAGCCATCATTTCCGATTTTTAAAATGTTTTACAGCGAAAACACAATATGTATTTCTATTAGCTAACCACAATAGCCAAAGACTCAACCGCATATTTTCACCATGTTTCTACCGCATAGGTAGCTATCACCGACCAAATAGAGATATAATTAGTCACTAACCAAGAAACAACTTCATCAGATGTCAGTCTTATAACATGTTATACAATACATTTATGTTTTGTTCGAAAATGTGCATATTTGAGGTATAAATCATAGTTTTACATTGCAGCTACCATCAAAAATAGCACCAAAGCAGCCAGAATAATTACAGAGAGCAACGTGAAATATATAAATACTCATCATAAAACATTTATGAAAAATACATGGTGTACAGCAAATGAAAGATAAACATCTTGTGAATCCAGCCAATATTTCCGATTTTTTAAGTGTTTTACAGCGAAAACACAATATAGAATTATATTAGCTTACCACAATAGCCAAACACACAAACGCATTTATTCACCGCAAAGGTAGCTTTCGCAAAAACCAGCAAAAGATATAAAATTAATCACTAACCTTTGGACAGCTTCATCAGATGACTGTCTTAAGGTATTTAATGGGGGGGGGGGTCATAAACCTCACCCAACAGGGCAACGTTATGACACTGTGCTGCGGGGTTGAAGCTACAAACACATAGCCTTGGCTCTCTCATCCCTTCCAGGCTTCTGGGAGGGAGGGTGGACAATGAGCCTGTCATAGCGGATGTTAGCAATGTCCCTACGTGCTCTGGCTGCTTTCATGGCTGGCATAAATTATTTTCTCTTCTGGCGCACAGCTTCAGGATATTCCTCGTTGAACAAGATTTGTGTTCTTCTCAAGTTCTTGGCTGTTTCCATAACAGCTACCTTGTCCTTGAACCTCAGGACCACTATCGGCCTGGGCCTGTCACCTGGGCCAGTGGTGGGTTTTCCAGTCCTGTGGGTGCCCTCCACCTCAATCTTCCTGTGGTCCATCTTCAATTTCTCAGAGATCCTTTCCCTCACTTTGTCCTCAGACGCCGTCCAGGTCTCATGTGGAGATTCTGCAATTCCGTCCACAACCATGTTGTTCTGCCTTGATTGTCCCGCAATTTACATACAGAACTGATGTCCTCTGTCAATGACTTATAGATTGCTGTCATCTCACCGTTCTCCTGTTTCAACTCCTCGTGCTGACCCTAGGAGAACTGCAAACTGTTCTTCAGGTCCTGGACCTCTCTGATCTCCTGTTTAAACTCATCCAGCTGACCCTGGGAGAACTGCAAACTGTTCTTCAGGTCCTGGACCTCTCTGTTCTCCTGTTTAAACTCATCCAGCTGACCCTGGGAGAACTGCAAACTGTTCTTCAGGTCCTGGACCTCTCTGTTCTCCTGTTTAAACTCTTCCAGCTGACCCTGGGAGAACTGCAAACTGTTCTGCAGGTCCTGTACCTCTCTGGTCAGGTCGTCCATTCTTTTATTAGTTGAATCCAACAGTATTGTTCTTCAGGTCCTGGACCTCTCTGGTCAGGTCGTCCATTCTGTTATTAGTTGACTCCACCAGCATTGTTCTTCAGGTCCTGTACCTCTCTGGTCAGGTCGTCCATTCTGTTATTAGTTGACTCCACCAGTATTGTTCTTCAGGTCCTGTACCTCTCTGGTCAGGTCGTCCATTCTGTTATTAGTTGACTCCACCAGTATTGTTCTTCAGGTCCTGGACCTCTCTGGTCAGGTCGTCCATTCTTTTATTAGTTGACTCCACCAGTATTGTTCTTCAGGTCCTGTACCTCTCTGGTCAGGTCGTCCATTCTTTTATTAGTTGACTCCACTCCACCTGGCATCCCCCTCTCTCTCCTCTCCCACACCCAGGTTCTGTTATCTGGCATCCCCCTCTCTCTCCTCTCATACACCCAGGTTCTGTTATCTGGCATCCCCCTCTCTCTCCTCTCCCACACCCAGGTTCTGTTATCTGGCATCCCCCTCTCTCTCCTCTCCTACACCCAGGTTCTGTTATCTGGCATCCCCCTCTCTCTCCTCTCCTACACCCATGTTCTGTTATCTGGCATCCCCCTCTCTCTCCTCTCCCATACCCAGGTTCTGTTATCTGGCATCCCCCTCTCTCTCCTCTCCTACACCCAGGTTCTGTTATCTGGCATCCCCCTCTCTCTCCTCTCCTACACCCAGGTTCTGTTATCTGGCATCCCCCTCTCTCTCCTCTCCTACACCCAGGTTCTGTTATCTGGCATCCCCCTCTCTCTCCTCTCCCACACCCAGGTTCTGTTATCTGGCATCCCCCTCTCTCTCCTCTCCCACACCCAGGTTCTGTTATCTGGCATCCCCCTCTCTCTCCTCTCCTACACCCAGATTCTGTTATCTGGCATCCCCCTCTCTCTCCTCTCCCACACCCAGGTTCTGTTATCTGGCATCCCCCTCTCTCTCCTCTCCCACACCCAGGTTCTGTTATCTGGCATCCCCCTCTCTCTCCTCTCCTACACCCAGGTTCTGTTATCTGGCATCCCCCTCTCTCTCCTCTCCTACACCCAGGTTCTGTTATCTGGCATCCCCCTCTCTCTCCTCTCCTACACCCAGGTTCTGTTATCTGGCATCCCCCTCTCTCTCCTCTCCTACACCCAGGTTCTGTTATCTGGCATCCCCCTCTCTCTCCTCTCCTACACCCAGGTTCTGTTATCTGGCATCCCCCTCTCTCTCCTCTCCTACACCCAGGTTCTGTTATCTGGCATCCCCCTCTCTCTCCTCTCCTACACCCAGGTTCTGTTATCTGGCATCCCCCTCTCTCTCCTCTCCCACACCCAGGTTCCTTTATCTCAGGTCGTAAATTCCTTTAGGAAACTCTCTCCTCCTGGACATGCAGTATAGAGAGAGAGAGGGTTTCACAGTAGAACAAAGGAATTTCTTCTACATCACAGAATTTGAGAACTGAACAATGTCCATGTTTTGGAGAATGTGGAAACGGTCGGTGGAGAAGCCAGCTACGACCCGGTCCGTTTTGTTTCATGTTTGTAATCTCATGAAAGACAATACAGCCACATTACTATAACTCTGTTTATACAAGAGTCTCAGTTATGAGTTTTGGGTCTAATTATTGTATAAAATGAATGAGTAAAGTTGAAACTATTTGTGAAATGATGTAATGTGATTTTAACCCGTTAATATGAAAGAATTGTATTCCCTTTAAAGTTTAACTAAGTCATTGGCCCGCCTCCATGAGCACAGACATGATCTGGCTCATGGGACAGCCCTTTTCTACTGTTAGGAATAAAACCCCCACCTGAAGAAATCCTCTTCAGACCATGCTTACCTCGGTCAGCTGAGGGGGCAAAGGTCGAGTAGAGACCATGCTTACCTCGGTCAGCTGAGGAGGCAAAGGTCGAGTAGAGACCATGCTTACCTCGGTCAGCTGAGGGGGCAAAGGTCGAGTAGAGACCATGCTTACCTCGGTCAGCTGAGGGGGCAAAGGTCGAGTAGAGACCATGCTTACCTCGGTCAGCTGAGGGGGCAAAGGTTTGAGTAGAGACCATGCTTACCTCGGTCAGCTGAGGGGGCAAAGGTCGAGTAGAGACCATGCTTACCTCGGTCAGCTGAGGGGGCAAAGGTTTGAGTAGAGACCATGCTTACCTCGGTCAGCTGAGGGGGCAAAGGTCGAGTAGAGACCATGCTTACCTCGGTCAGCTGAGGGGGCAAAGGTCGAGTAGAGACCATGCTTACCTCGGTCAGCTGAGGGGGCAAAGGTCGAGTAGAGACCATGCTTACCTCGGTCAGCTGAGGGGGCAAAGGTTTGAGTAGAGACCATGCTTACCTCGGTCAGCTGAGGGGGCAAAGGTTTGAGTAGAGACCACAAAAACCTCAGTATAAGCTAAGGTTGTAATGGTCGTTGAATTCCTAACCAAACCACGTGGAGCATTGGCTACACGGCGGGAAATGGTTCAACTCTGAGACTATCGATACCGACAGAATAAGAGCAAATCTTCGATACTAATTAATAGTCTGCAGCTAGAAATTATGTGAACCTGGGATGCGAAGACCGACAACCGCCGAAACATCTATCTATGAGAACATTTCTGAATGGTACTCTGAAGTATCCATTTTATCAAAGATTCCAGGGAAGCAGAGAGACGCTCGGATGAACTTTCCAACAGAAAGACGGACAATTACAACAGAAATCACGACGACACACTGAGCGTAAATATATATTGATTGCAATTATTCCCGAATTAATGAGCGTTCATCTGCAAAGGATTAGCATTTAAATTAATATAATTACCAACTGTATAGTGTCTCTTTTGTCTCTCCCGCCCTTCTCAGTGCACCAAGCCGTCATATTGGCTTAGCCCACTAGGGAACCTCCCCTATCATTTCCTTGTAACCATATCTGTTTGTTTGTTTATGCATTTCTGTGATTATTTAGTTAGTTAGTAAATAAATGATTAAGACAATTGGGGTATGGATGATTCATAGTAAAGGCTGGGTTCGTGCAGATAACCAACAATTTACGACGTTTGGAATGAGACTAACGTGAGGTAAAGAATAATTCATTAATTAGAAGACTAATTGATAAAATATTTATATATCTGAAGAGTTATATTAGGAAAATTATAACTTTGTAATCTGAAGATTTTCTTTGGTGCCCCGACTTCCTAGTTAATTACATTTACATGATTAGTTTAATCACGTAATAATAATTACAGAGAATTGATTTGATAAAATAAGTCTTCAATTTAACGATTCCAAAGACACGACTTTGTAATAACTGCTTGTAAAACTCCTTTTGTTTGTTTTTCAAAGATCCTTCACCTGTGATAGAGAGACACCACTGACCTCAACGGTACTCCCGCCAGCTTTGGTCTTTATCATTGTTATAAGGGCACCAGGCGAGAACAAGCTGCAGACACAGGAGGCAGATGGTTAGAGTCCAAGATGTTTATGAACAATCCAAAAGGGGTTGGCAAGAGAATGGTCGTGGACAGGCAAAAGGTCAAAACCAGTTCAGAGATCCAGAGGTACAGAATGGCAGGCAGACTCGAGGTCAGGGCAGGCAGAACGGTCAGGCAGGCGGGAATGGAGTCCAGAGAAACAGGCAGAAGTCAAAACCGGGAGGACTAGTAAAAGAGAATAGAAAAGTAGGAGCACGGAAAAACCATGCTGGTTGACTTGAACATATAAGACAAACTGGCACAGGGAGACAGGAAACACGGGGATAAATACACTGGGGAAAATAAGTGACACCTAGAGGGGGTGGAGACAATCACAAGAACAGGTGAAACAGATCAGGGCGTGACAATGGTAACTAGCTACATAGGTTACGCTGTTACTCCTCTCAGTTCCAGACAGGGCAGGTCGCAGGGAAGACTGAAAACAACAGCAAGCAGTAGGGATCTAGACAGCCACAAACCCGGGACAACCTGCAGTCCCAGCCACAATGGCTAACCGCTTCACGGGCTGCGTTCAAGCCCTCAAGATAACCCTGCTAGCTTGATAGGCAGCCAGCTAGCAGGTAGGCTAGCTACTACGCCATATTACCAGTGGGTCAGAAGTTTACATACACTCAATTAGCATTTGGTAGCATTGCATTTAAATTGTTTAACTTGGGTCAAACATTTCGGGTAGCCTTCCACAAGCATCCCACAATAAGTTGGGTGAATTTTGGCCCATTCCTCCTGACAGAGCTGGTGGAACTGAGTCAGGTTTGTAGGCCTCCTTGCTAGCACACACTTTTTCAGTTCTGCCCACAAATGTTCTATAGGGTTGAGGTCAGAGCTTTGTGATGGCCACTCCAATACCTTGACTTTGTTGTCCTTAAGCTATTTTGCCACATCTTTGGAAGTATGCTTGGGGTCATTGTCCATTTGGAAGACCCATTTGCGACCAAGCTTTAACTTCCTGACTGATGTCTTGAGATGTTGCTTCAATATATCCACATAATTTTCCTCCTCATGATGCCATCTATTTTGTGAAGTGCACCAGTCCCTCCTGCAGCAAAGCACCCCCACAACATGATGCTGCCACCCCCGTGCTTCACAGTTGGGATGGTGTTCTTGGGCTTGCAAACCTCCCCCTTTTTCCTCCAAACATAACAATGGTCATTATGGCCAAACAGTTCTATTTCTGTTTCTTCAGACCAGAGGACATTTCTCCAGAAAGTACGATCTTTGTCCCCATGTGCAGTTGCAAACCGTAGTCTGGCTTTTTTATGGCGGTTCGGAGCAGTGGCTTCTTCCTTGCTGGACGGCCTTTCAGGTTATGTCGATATAGGACTTGTTTGACTGTTGATATAGATACTTTTGGGTTTGTTTCCTCCAGCTTCTTCACAAGGTCCTTCGCTGTTGTTCTGGGATTGATTTGCACTTTTCGCACCAAAGTACGTTCATCTCTAGGAGACAGAACACGTCTCCTTCCTGAGCGGTATGACGGCTGCGTGGTCCCATGGTGTTTATACTTGCGTACTATTGTTTGTACAGATGAACGTTGTACCTTCAGGCGTTTGGAAATTGCTCCCAAGGATGAACCAGACCTGTGGAGGTCTACAATTGTTTTTCTGAGGTCTTGGCTGATTTCTTTTGATTTTCCCGTGATGTCAAGCAAAGAGACACTGAGTTTGAAGGTAGGCCTTGAAATACATCCACAGGTACACCTCCAATTGACTCAAATGATGTCAATTAGCCCATCAGAAGCTTCTAAAGCCATGACATCATTTTCTGGAATTTTCCAAGCTGTTAAAAGGTACAGTCAACTTAGTGTATGTAAACTTCTGACACACTGGAATTGTGATACAGTGAATTATAAGTGAAATAATCTGTCTGTAAACAATTGTTGGTTAAATTACTTGTGTCATGCACAATGTAGATGTCCTAAACCACTTGCCAAAACTATAGTTTGTTCACAAGAAATGTGTGGAGTGGTTGAAAAACAAGTTTTAACGACTCCAACCTAAGTGTATGTAAACTTCCTACTTCAACTGTAGTTATGAGCTTCAGCAGAATCCATGTTGTTGGGTCTCATAGTTATGAGTTTCTCTATGTTCTGTTATCACCCAGGAGAGAGAGGCTCTGTTCTGTTCTGTTATCACCCAGGAGAGAGAGGCTCTGTTCTGTTCTGTTATCACCCAGGAGAGAGAGGCTCTGTTCTGTTCTGTTATCACCCAGGAGAGAGAGGCTCTGTTCTATTCTGTTATCACCCAGCAGAGAGAGAGAGGCTCTGTTCTGTTATCACCCAGCAGAGAGAGAGAGAGGCTCTGTTCTGTTCTGTTATCACTCAGCAGAGAGAGAGAGGCTCTGTTCTATTCTGTTATCACCCAGCAGAGAGAGAGAGGCTCTGTTCTGTTCTGTTATCACCCAGCAGAGAGAGAGAGGCTCTGTTCTATTCTGTTATCACCCAGCAGAGAGAGAGAGGCTCTGTTCTATTCTGTTATCACCCAGCAGAGAGAGAGAGGCTCTGTTCTGTTCTGTTATCACCCAGCAGAGAGAGAGAGAGGCTCTGTTCTGTTCTGTTATCACCCAGCAGAGAGAGAGAGAGAGGCTCTGTTCTGTTATCACCCAGCAGAGAGAGAGAGAGAGGCTCTGTTCTGTTATCACCCAGCAGAAAGAGAGGCTCTGTTCTGTTCTGTTATCACCCAGCAGAAAGAGAGGCTCTGTTCTGTTCTGTTATCACCCAGCAGAGAGAGAGAGGCTCTGGTCTGTTCTGTTATCACCCAGCAGAGAGAGAGAGGCTCTGTTCTGTTCTGTTCTGTTATCACCCAGCAGAAAGAGAGGATCTGTTCTGTTCTGTTATCACCCAGGAGAGAGAGGCTCTGTTCTGTTCTGTTATCACCCAGCAGAGAGAGAGAGGCTCTGTTCTGTTCTGTTATCACCCAGCAGAGAGAGAGAGGCTCTGTTCTGTTCTGTTATCACCCAGCAGAGAGAGAGAGAGAGGCTCTGTTCTGTTCTGTTATCACCCAGCAGAGAGAGAGAGGCTCTGTTCTGTTCTGTTATCACCCAGCAGAGAGAGAGAGAGAGGCTCTGTTCTGTTCAGCTGCTCTGGTCCTTTTCTAAGGCCGTATGTAAATACCCTAGCTGTGACACTGACTGATCACATATTAGGTGTGTGTGTGTGTGTGTGTGTGCGCACACCGAGAAGGTGGGGAAAAGTATGACAGCTGTTACTGTAGTCTGTTACTGTAGTCTTTTACTGTAGTCTGTTACTGTAGATTGTGACCCAGTCCAACAGTGTCGTCCTGTCTGTTACTGTAGTCTGTTACTGTAGTCTGTTACTGTAGTCTGTTACTGTAGATTGTAACCCAGTCCAACAGTGCCGTCCTGTCTGTTACTGTAGTCTGTTACTGTAGTCTGTTACTGTAGTCTGTTACTGTAGTCTGTTACTGTAGTCTGTTACTGTAGATTGTAACCCAGTCCAACAGTGCCGTCCTGTCTGTTACTGTAGTCTGTTACTGTAGTCTGTTACTGTAGTCTGTTACTGTAGTCTGTTACTGTAGTCTGTTACTGTAGATTGTAACCCAGTACAACAGTGCTGTCCTTTCTGTCCCCCTCCCCAGTGTTCAGTCATGAAGAGCATTACTCTAATGGAAAATGTTTGTTAAGATCCACTTGTCTGTGTGTGCAGAACATCAGAACATGACTGGTGTGTGTGTGTGTGTGTGCGCGTGTGTGTGTGTGTGTGTGTGTGTGTGTGTGTGTGTTTGTGTGTGTGTGTGTGTGCAGAACATCAGAACATGACTGGTGTGTGTGTGTGTGTGTGTGTGTGTGTGTGTGTGTGTGTGTGTGTGTGTGTGTGTTTATGCGCAGAACATCAAAACATGACTGGTGTGTGTGTGTCTGTGTGTGTGTGTGTGTCTGTGTGTGTGTGTGTGTGTGTGTGTGTGTGTGTGTGTGTGTGTGTGTGTGTGTGTGTGTGTGTGTGTGTGCAGAAGATCAGAACATGACTGGTGTGTGTGTTTGTGTGTGTGTGTGTGTGTGTGATGAGGAAGAGAAGGGAAAGGAGGTGAAGCAGGGGAGAGAGAGAGGGGAGAGAGGGAGGGAAAGGGAGGAGGGAGAGGAATGAGGGGAGAGAGGGAGGGAAAGGGAGGAGGGAGAGGAAGGAGGGGAGAGAGGGGGGGAAAGGGAGGAGGGAGAGGAATGAGGGGAGAGAGGGGGGGAAAGGGAGGAGGGAGAGGAATGAGGGGAGAGAGGGGGGGAAAGGGAGGAGGGAGAGGAATGAGGGGAGAGAGGGGGGGAAAGGGAGGGGGGAGAGGAATGAGGGGAGAGAAGGAGGGAAAGGGAGGAGGGAGAGGAATGAGGGGAGAGAGGGGGGGAAAGGGAGGAGGGAGAGGAATGAGGGGAGAGAGGGGGGGAAAGGGAGGAGGGAGAGGAATGAGGGGAGAGAGGGGGGAAAGGGAGGAGGGAGAGGAATGAGGGGAGAGAGGGGGGGAAAGGGAGGAGGGAGAGGAATGAGGGGAGAGAGGGGGGGAAAGGGAGGAGGGAGAGGAAGGTGACAGTTGGCAGGAGGCCATGTATGGAGCTATATACAGGGAGTACCAGTACCAGATCAATGTGGAGCTATATACAGGAAGTACCAGATCAATGTGGAGCTATATACAGGAAGTACCAGATCAATGTGGAGCTATATACAGGGAGTACCAGATCAATGTGGAGCGATATACAGGGAGTACCAGATCAATGTGGAGCTATATACAGGAAGTACCAGGTCAATGTGGAGCTATATACAGGGAGTACCAGTACCAGAGCAATGTGGAGCTATATACAGGAAGTACCAGGTCAATGTGGAGCTATATACAGGAAGTACCAGATCAATATGGAGCTATATACAGGAAGTTCCAGTACCAGATCAATGTGGAGCTATATACAGGAAGTTCCAGTACCAGATCAATGTGGAGCTATATACAGGGAGTACCAGTACCAGATCAATGTGGAGCTATATACAGGGAGTACCAGATCAATGTGGAGCTATATACAGGAAGTACCAGATCAATGTGGAGCTATATACAGGAAGTACCAGATCAATGTGGAGCTATATACAGGAAGTACCAGTACCAGATCAATATGGAGCTATATACAGGGAGTATCAGATCAATGTGGAGCTATATACAGGAAGTACCAGATCAATGTGGAGCTATATACAGGGAGTATCAGATCAATATGGAGCTATATACAGGGAGTACCAGATCAATGTGGAGCTATATACAGGAAGTACCAGTACCAGATCAATATGGAGCTATATACAGGGAGTACCAGTACCAGATCAATGTGGAGCTATATACAGGGAGTACCAGTACCAGATCAATATGGAGCTATATACAGGGAGTACCAGATCAATATGGAGCTATATACAGGGAGTACCAGATCAATATGGAGCTATATACAGGGAGTACCAGATCAATGTGGAGCTATATACAGGGAGTACCAGATCAATGTGGAGCTATATACAGGGAGTACCAGTACCAGATCAATATGGAGCTATATACAGGGAGTACCAGATCAATGTGGAGCTATATACAGGAAGTACCAGTACCAGATCAATGTGGAGCTATATACAGGGAGTACCAGATCAATGTGGAGCTATATACAGGAAGTACCAGTACCAGATCAATGTGGAGCTATATACAGGGAGTACCAGATCAATATGGAGCTATATACAGGGAGTACCAGATCAATGTGGAGCTATATACAGGAAGTACCAGTACCAGATCAATATGGAGCTATATACAGGGAGTACCAGATCAATATGGAGCTATATACAGGGAGTACCAGATCAATATGGAGCTATATACAGGGAGTACCAGATCAATGTGGAGCTATATACAGGGAGTACCAGATCAATGTGGAGCTATATACAGGGAGTACCAGATCAATGTGGAGCTATATACAGGAAGTACCAGATCAATGTGGAGCTATATACAGGAAGTACCAGATCAATATGGAGCTATATACAGGGAGTACCAGATCAATGTGGAGCTATATACAGGGAGTACCAGATCAATGTGGAGCTATATACAGGAAGTACCAGATCAATGTGGAGCTATATACAGGAAGTACCAGATCAATGTGGAGCTATATACAGGAAGTACCAGATCAATATGGAGCTATATACAAGGAGTATCAGATCAATGTGGAGCTATATACAGGGAGTACCAGATCAATGTGGAGCTATATACAGGGAGTACCAGTACCAGATCAATGTGGAGCTATATACAGGAAGTACCAGATCAATATGGAGCTATATACAGGGAGTACCAGATCAATGTGGAGCTATATACAGGGAGTACCAGATCAATGTGGAGCTATATACAGGGAGTACCAGATCAATGTGGAGCTATATACAGGAAGTACCAGATCAATGTGGAGCTATATACAGGAAGTACCAGATCAATATGGAGCTATATACAAGGAGTATCAGATCAATGTGGAGCTATATACAGGGAGTTACAGTACCAGATCAATGTGGAGCTATATACAGGGAGTACCAGATCAATGTGCAGCTATATACAGGAAGTACCAGATCAATGTGGAGCTATATACAGGGAGTACCAGTACCAGATCAATATGGAGCTATATACAGGGAGTATCAGATCAATGTGGAGCTATATACAGGGAGTACCAGATCAATGTGGAGCTATATACAGGGAGTACCAGTACCAGATCAATGTGGAGCTATATACAGGGAGTACCAGTACCAGATCAATGTGGA